>NC_088397.1:85348227-85445727 GCF_034236695.1 Oncorhynchus nerka
GTGGTGGTAGTAGTAATGATGATGGTAGTTGTAGTGGTATGGGTAGTAGGGTAATGGTAATGATAGCAGTTTAGTGATGGTGGTAGTAGTAGTAATGATGATGGTAGTTGTAGTGGTATGGGTAGTAGGGTAATGGTAATGATAGCAGTTTAGTGATGGTGGTGGTAGTAGTAATGATGATGGTAGTTGTAGTGGTATGGGTAGTAGGGTAATGGTAATGATAGCAGTTTAGTGATGGTGGTGGTAGTAGTAATGATGATGGTAGTTGTAGTGGTATGGGTAGTAGGGTAATGGTAATGATAGCAGTTTAGTGATGGTGGTGGTAGTAGTAATGATGATGGTAGTTGTAGTACTGATATAATGGTGAAGATGACCGTTATTTAGTTATATGTTAGTTATAGTTTAATTTTCCATGTTACATTTCTACTATATTGTTGTTCTTTTAGTATTTAATTTAGTAGTATTATTTACTACCATTTTATGTTATTATTTGATATTGTTCAGAATATTATTACAACGTATATTGTATACATTGTTGCTTTGGCAATATTGACACAATGTTTTTCATGCCAATAAAGCAGCTTGAATTTGAGAGAGACAGAGAGACAGAGAGAGACAGAGAGACACAGAGAGAAACACAGAGAGAGAGAGAGTTCTTGTTTGTTTCTTATTTGATAAACCCCACTCCATGTAACCCCAGCATGTTATGCAATAACTCAGGCTTCAAATGAGTCACTCCTGTGGCAGCCTTCAATCTTTGCCAAAATGCATTAGTACGCCACTCAGAACTGATGCCACATAGGTTAAATGCAAATTATATAATTCCTGACAACCAATCAAATCAGAGTGACTCCACAACCCAGGAGTCCTGTTTCGTAATGAAATATGACATGGCACAAAAGTCCTGATCAGATGACTATGACCTCGTGACCTTGGACGAGGAGTGAGATGTTGATAGACAAGAAGGAAGAGACGAGAGGGGGTGAGAGGAAGAGATAAGAGAGGGATCAAGATATGGAGACAGAGGAAGAGAAGAGAGGAAGAGAAGAGAGGGGGAGACAAGATATGGAGACAGAGGAAGAGAAGAGAGGAAGAGAAGAGAGGGGAGACAAGATATGGAGATAGAGGAAGAGACGAGAGGAAGAGAAGAGATGGAGAGACAAGATATGGAGACAGAGGAAGAGACGAGAGGAAGAGAAGAGAGGGGGAGACAAGATATGGAGATAGAGGAAGAGACGAGAGGAAGAGAAGATAGGGAGAGACAAGATATAGAGACAGAGGAAGAGAAGAGAGGGGGAGAAGAGAGGGAGAGACAAGATATGGAGACAGAGGAAGAGAAGAGAGGAAGAGAAGAGAGGGGGAGACAAGATATGGAGACAGAGGAAGAGAAGAGAGGAAGAGAAGAGAGGGAGAGACAAGATATGGAGACAGAGGAAGAGACGAGAGGAAGAGAAGAGATGGAGACAGATGAAGAGAAGAGAGGAAGAGAAGAGAGGGGGAGACAAGATATGGAGATAGAGGAAGAGACGAGAGGAAGAGAAGAGATGGAGAGACAAGATATGGAGACAGAGGAAGAGACGAGAGGAAGAGAAGAGAGGGGGAGACAAGATATGGAGATAGAGGAAGAGACGAGAGGAAGAGAAGATAGGGAGAGACAAGATATAGAGACAGAGGAAGAGAAGAGAGGGGGAGAAGAGAGGGAGAGACAAGATATGGAGACAGAGGAAGAGAAGAGAGGGGGAGAAGAGATGGAGACAGAGGAAGAGTAGAGAGGGAGCGAAGAGATGGAGACAGAGGAAGAGACGAGAGGAGGAGAAGAGATGGAGACAGAGGAAGAGATGAGAGGAGGAGAAGAGATGGAGACAGAGGAAGAGAAGAGAGGGGGAGAAGAGATAGAGACAGAGGAAGAGACAAGGGGGAGCGAAGAGATGGAGACAGAGGAAGAGACGAGAGGAGGAGAAGAGATGGAGACAGAGGAAGAGATGAGAGGAGGAGAAGAGATGGAGACAGAGGAAGAGAAGAGAGGGAGCGAAGAGATGGAGACAGAGGAAGAGAAGAGAGGGGGAGAAGAGATGGAGACAAAGGTAGAGACGAGAGGAGGAGAAGAGATGGAGACAGAGGAAGAGATGAGAGGAGGAGAAGAGATGGAGACAGAGGAAGAGAAGAGAGGGAGTGAAGAGATGGAGACAGAGGAAGAGTAGAGAGGGGGAGAAGAGATAGAGACAGAGGAAGAGACAAGGGGGAGCGAAGAGATGGAGACAGAGGAAGAGACGAGAGGGGGAGAATAGATGGAGACAGAGGAAGAGAAGAGAGGGAGCGAAGAGATGGAGACAGAGGAAGAGAAGAGAGGGAGACAAGAGATGGAGACAAAGGTAGAGACGAGAGGGGGAGAAGAGATGGAGACAGAGGAAGAGAAGAGAGGGGAGACAGAGGAAGAGACGAGAGGGGGGAGAGAGGAAGAGACGAGAGGGGGAGAGAGAGGAAGAGGGGAAGACAAGAGGAAGAGACTGAGAAAGAGAAGAGAGGGAGACAGAGGAAGAGAAGAGAGTGTGAAACAAGAGGTGGAGACAGAGGGGGAGGGGAGAGGGGAGACAGAGGGAGAGGGGAGAGGGGAGACAGAGGGAGAGACGAGAGGGGTCTCCCCTCAGAGGGGGAGACAGAAGGAAGAGACTAAACCTAAAATGAGAAACCATTACAATTAGGATGGTTGGACCATATTAAGAATTAGGGCCATTTTGTATCTTTCACCGCCTTTCATTCATTAGACCTTTCTACTTTTTTGTGTGTCTCTCTACAATTGTCATTTCAGTATTTTTTTCGCTGATAGCATTGCGGGCCATTGTCACATCAAACATACCAAACATAAACTGAGAGACGTGGTTTCAGATTCCACACATATCCAAATAGTAACAGATAAATGATTAAGCTAGTCTGCCTGTTTGGAGACAGAGAGAGAGACACCCTCTTCAACATATATATCAACGAATTGGCGAGGGCACTAGAAAAGTCTGCAGCACCCGGCCTCACCCTACTAGAATCCGAAGTCAAATGTCTGCTGTTTGCTGATGATCTGGTGCTTCTGTCACCAACCAAGGAGGGCCTACAGCAGCACCTAGATCTTATGCACAGATTCTGTCAGACCTGGGCCCTGACAGTAAATCTCAGTAAGACCAAAATAATGGTGTTCCAGAAAAGGTCCAGTTGCCAGGACCACAAATACAAATTCCATCTAGACACTGTTGCCCTAGAGCACACAAAAATCTATACATACCTTGGCCTAAACATCAGCGCCACAGGTAACTTCCACAAAGCTGTGAACGATCTGAGAGACAAGGCAAGAAGGGCATTCTATGCCATCAAAAGGAGCATAAATTTCAACATACCAATTAGGATTTGGCTAAAAATATTTGAATCAGTCATAGAGCCCATTGCCCTGGTTGTGGTTGTGAGGTCTGGGGTCCGCTCACCAACCAAGACTTCACAAAATGGGACAAACACCAAATTGAGACTCTTCATGCAGAATTCTGCAAAAATATCCTCCGTGTACAACGTAGAACACCAAATAATGCATGCAGAGCAGAATTATGCCGATACCTGCTAATTTTCAAAATCCAGCAATGAGCCGTTAAATTCTACAACCACCTAAAAGGAGCCCAAACCTTCCATAACAAAGCCATCACCTACAGAGAGATGCACCTGGAGAAGAATCCCCTAACAAAGCTTGTCCTGGGGCTCTGTTCACAAACACAAACACACCCCATAGAGCCTCAGGACAGCAACCCAATTAGACCCAATCAAATCATGAGAAAACAAAAAGATAATTACTTGACACAACAAAACAGAGCAAACTAGAATGCTTTTTGGCCCTAAACAGAGAGTACACAGCGGCAGAATACCTGACCACTGTGACTGACCCAAACTTAAGGAAAGCTTTGACTATGTACAGACTCAGTGAGCATAGCCTTGCTATTGAGAAAGGCTGCCGCAGGCAGACCTGGCTCTCAAGAAAAGACAGGCTATGTGCTCACTGCCCACAAAATGAGGTGGAAACTGAGCTGCACTTCCTAACCTCCTGTCCAATGTATGACCATATTAGAGACACATATTTCCCTCAGATTGCAGAGACCCACAAAGAATTCAAAAACAAACCCGATTTTGATAAATTCCCATATCTACTGGGTGAAATACTATAGTGTGCCACCACAGCAGCAAGATTTGTGACCTGTTGCCACGAGACAAAGACAAACAGACAAACAAACACCATTGTAAATACAACCCATATTTATTTATTTTCCCTTTTGTACTTTGCACATCTTTACAATATGGTATATTAACATAATATGACATATGAAATGTGTTTATTCTTTTGGAATTGTAATGTTTACTGTACATTTTAATGTTTTATTTCACTTTTGTTTATTTTCTACTTCACTTGCATAGGGAATGTTAACATGTGTTTCCCATGCCAATAAAGCCCTTAAATTGAATTGAATTGAATTGAGAGGGAGAGAGAGAGAGAGAGAGAGAGAGAGAGAGAGAGAGACAGAGAGGGAGAGAGAGAGAGAGAGAGAGAGAGAGAGAGAGAGAGAGAAAGAGAGAGAGACAGAGAGAGAGAGTAAGACAGAGCAAGACACAGTGAGAGGATTGTCCACAGATTGAGCTGTCCAAACAGGACACACACAAAAAGTAGAAAGTAGACATCCTCTCAGGCTTCTCTATGAACTTTACATGACATGATGTGTGCAGCGGATGTGCACAATTATTACCATTAACGTTAGGTGAAATAAAGTCATACTGTGCAGCGTGGAGTTCTTACATCACCTCGTTATTGTTGCCATTTAGCGCCATGACATCACCCTGGCATTGAGAAGGACTGTTCCATGTTGTCATTTGCTGTATGTAGGCTCTAGTGTTGTCCATGACATCACCCTGTCATTGAGAAGGACTGTTCCATGTTGTCATTTGCTGTATGTAGGCTCTAGTGTTGTCCATGACGTCACCCTGTCATTGAGAAGGACTGTTCCATGTTGTCATTTGCTGTATGTAGGCTCTAGTGTTGTCCATGACATCACCCTGTCATTGAGAAGGACTGATCCATGTTGTAATTTGCTGTATGTAGGCTCTAGTGTTGTCCATGACATCACCCTGTCATTGAGAAGGACTGTTCCATGTTGTCATTTGCTGTATGTAGGCTCTAGTGTTGTCCATGACATCGCCCTGTCATTGAGAAGGACTGTTCCATGTTGTCATTTGCTGTATGTAGGCTCTAGTGTTGTCCATGACGTCACCCTGTCATCGAGAAGGACTGTTCCATGTTGTCATTTGCTGTATGTAGGCTCTAGTGTTGTCCATGACATCGCCCTGTCATTGAGAAGGACTGTTCCATGTTGTCATCTGCTGTATGTAGGCTCTAGTGTTGTCCATGACATCACCCTGTCATTGAGAAGGACTGTTCCATGTTGTCATTTGCTGTATGTAGGCTCTAGTGTTGTCCATGACATCACCCTGTCATTGAGAAGGACTGTTCCATGTTGTCATTTGCTGTATGTAGGCTCTAGTGTTGGGGTGTTGGGGTGGAAAGAGGAAAAGGGTAGAAGGGGGTGTAATGATAAATCATAATTTGACAAACCTCATATCGTTCTCTTCCCCTCTGACTCATCTAGTTACTGAGGTGTATATAAGAACAGATATATAGTCAATATGCTGGGAACTGGGAATGGCCTGAATTTACTGTTGTGGGTCCCATTCCACCTTAAAGCATATTTCTTTTATTATTTTGCATATACATTTGAGACGATAAAATGGAGTATAGTGCATGTATATTTTGATTTATTTCTTTAATTATCAGAGTGCTGTGTATCTACAGGATGCCCAGCCCACATGGATTATAACACACTGTATTCATAAATTGATATGTCCGAATATATAATAATATGACTTCAAATAATTAGCTAGATATCGTTTGTCTACTGAAGGCAGCCTGTTCAGACAAGTCCCATTTGATGAGCCCAGCTAGTTGAAGCAGCACTGTGGAAAGTTAGCTCAGTGCCAACAAAGATAACCTGGAAAGCTTCCCAATCGATGATATTTTCCCTCTCATTCCATCCCCACACCAACTGTCTGTTCATCTGTTTCTCTTAAATGAAAGGTGCATTAAAATGTGCGCCAAACTCTCTGAAGACCTCCGCACTTAATTAAAACAGAACAGACAGGCTGCGTCGCAAATGGAACCCTATAGTGCACTACTTTGGACTAGGAGCCTGTATAGGGAATAGGATGCCATTTAAGATGTAGGAAAAAATGTTTGCAACTTTTTTTTACCCAGAATAGATGTGGAAATGTTTTCTCAAATGGAATGCCAACACTACTGATCAAGAAGGAGCCCCCCCCCCTCTCCCTTTGTGAGAGTGAAGCCTACAAATTGTGTGAAATAAAATATGGCATTGTGCATTAGAATGGAATCCATAAGAGAAGAAGCGCTTCGAGAAATAGTGGACGTGCCTTTGTTGGAGTCGACGCCGTACAATGAGGACAGACTCTGGCCTATGTGAGCCATCAAACACATGCCTACAGATGTAGGATATTCATTTGATCACCCTGTTGCAGGATAACGTCCCTGCAGTGCAGGACATTTTAAAATAGTCGTGTATTTGAGGTTTAAAAAGGCTTCTGAAGTTTCTAATTTCCACTTTGACATTTCAGACCTGCGTTACTAAAAATGTATCAACACCTACAAAAACATGTCCATTAATTATAATCCACATAATAATTTCCTGTTGTTGTAGGATTGTTTTTCTGCTGTAGCAAACTGGCTCAAATGAAGATCCTACATCTGTACATATTGTTTAGATGTGACTTTTAAAGGGGAAAGGAGGAAGAGTATGCATTAGCTGCAGTATAACTTGGCTCTGTGTACTATACATTCAATCTTAGTCTGTATAGAATATGAACGATTTATCCTGCAACTATTCAACTGGGACTGTCCTTGATATTTACATTGTATCATCAAGGTCATCCGACAAGGCTCCAGAGTAATGTCAAATGTTACTCTTATTACTCACTAGCCCTCTCTTACAAAGTTGAAAAAAGCTAAGGATTGGATTTGATTGGAAGAAGTGTTTTTCTACTGTGGAAAAACCAAACACATTGTCCATGGTTGATTAACATGCCCTTAGTACTTATGATATAGCATAAACTGTAAGACACTTAAGATAAGTGATGACTGTGCAAAGGGCCTGTCAAGGCTTAGAAGAATGTCTGGTTAAGGCTGAGGCTGCGTACCAAACAGGGCTAACAAAATAATGCACTATGAAGGGAATAGGGTGTCCTTAGGGACATAGCCTCAATCTTAACAGTACCTAGTGTCCAACCTCATTGTGAAAGATCATGGAGATGTGAGTTCTCCCAGAAGATTCAACGAGGTACTCACTTCACACAATGGCTCCAATGTTTACAACAGACAAGTTAGTTTCCTTCCAACAATTATGAGGGAAATTCAATCTCCGGAAATGTTTGTTTTCTTGTCCATTAGACCAAACAATTACACAATCCCCGAAGGTTTACAAAAACATTTGTCTTCAAAGGACAATTTAGAAAAAGTATATCCACGCTTTCCCAGACAATGCAATTACATTTTTTCCCCCTTTTCCCATTCATGGTCACTAGTTGCGAGGAGATGAATGTTTAAGTGTTGTGTTAGTTCAACGTCTACATCCCTCCTTTACAATAAGTCATAAATTGCAATTGCAACTTCGTTGGTCGTGACCAGATTGAGGTTGGGTTTTTTTTGTGTATTTTTCAGTCTATGTCTTTCATTTGCTGTAGGGGTTATTTAGCATTATAAACTGGGTGGTTCATGCCATGAATGCTGATTGGCTGACATCCGTGGTATATCGGACCGTATACCGCGTGTGTGACAAAACATTTATTTTTCCTGCTCTAATTACGTTGGTAACCAGTTTATAATAGCAATAAGGCACCTCTGGATTACTGAAGTGATCAAAGAATCTAATGCATTCAACTGGCTCTAATTAAGCAATAAGGCACGAGGGGGTGTGGTATATGGCCAATGTACCACGGCTAAGGGATGTATCCAGGCACTCCGCGTTGCTTCAAGCAGAAGAACATCCCTTAGCCGTGGTATATTGGCCATATACCACACCCCTCGTGCCTTATTGCTTAATTTATTGCCAGTTTAATGCATTAGATTCTTTGATCACTTCAGTAAAAGCTATTGGTGGTGGGTTGACTTAATATGTTCTAGCGGTTTCGTAACATTGTACCCAGTTCAATGCATTTGATTATTGCATCATTTTGGTAAAAGATACACAATAGACTGGTGGTGGGTTGATATTAAATAATTGTGTCTTACTACAGTACTGACAGTAGCTAGCTGTCTACTACCTTTCAGTTATTTACTTCAACTTTAGTAGAAAAGAGCTCTCTGAGAATCCCTTTTTCCTTGGCTTTGCCTTGTATTTTCTGAAAGGATTCTCTTGAGATAAATGACCACTCCAGTGCAGAGGATGACAGCCTACACAAAGATGATATTGAATTGATTTCTGAAATGTTTCAGAACTGACATTTTTATGTATACGCCAAGAAATGAATCATAAAAAATTGATTAAAAACCCCTTGAATGGCTGACACAGGAATATTATTTGTGATGATTAACTTGACTCAGTCATTACAGAGGGAGTCAAGTCAGAGTGCCTCAGACAAAATTGCTTTTTTCGTTCCCATTGAATTTCCCAGGTTTATTATTATTTTTTCCCCGACTTTAGAATTCAAAATTATATTTTTCCTTATTGCAGCACGATGGACCTATTGATAGTACAGCAATACACATATATGCATACTGGTATTCTGAAAACATGGAAACAAATGATCTGCTGTATGTCATGTACATTTAGTGTATTCAGATGTCTGAAAGCTCATGTTACTGTTCTGCACTAGAGACTTTAAACATGAGAAGCTTATAGGTAGGGTGTAACTGGGGACTGTGGGTAGAGAGTGGGGTTATAGGGAGATGTACCCTTTATCATTGTCATAACAACCATCCCTGGGGTGGGGGGTGGGGGGCACCATTTCCTCATTAAATAATTGACTGTTCTCAAAATGACCTCTCCCCTACACACCTCAGATGGTCTAAAATCCTACAGTTCTCATGACTAACCTACCTATACGCTACATCAATCCTACAGTTCTCATGACAAACCTACCTATAAGCTACATCAATCCTACAGTTCTCATGACTAACCTACCTATACGCTACATCAATCCTACAGTTCTCATGACAAACCTACCTATAAGCTACATCAATCCTACAGTTCTCATGACTAACCTACCTATACGCTACATCAATCCTACAGTTCTCATGACTAACCTACCTATACGCTACATCAATCCTACAGTTCTCATGACTAACCTACCTATAAGCTACATCAATCCTACAGTTCTCATGACTAACCTACCTATAAGCTACATCAATCCTACAGTTCTCATGACTAACCTACCTATACGTTACATCAATCCTACAGTTCTCATGACTAACCTACCTATAAGCTACATCAGTCCTACAGTTCTCATGACTAACCTACCTATACCTACAGCTACATCAATCCTCCTACAGTTCTCATGACTAACCTACCTATACGTTACATCAATCCTACAGTTCTCATGACTAACCTACCTATACGCTACATCAGTCCTACAGTTCTCATGCCCTATCAGTTCTCATGACTAACCTACCTATACGCTACATCAAGCCTACAGTTCTCATGACTAACCTACCTATAAGCTACATCAATCCTACAGTTCTCATGACTAACCTACCTATAAGCTACATCAACCCTACAGTTCTCATGACTAACCTACCTATAAGCTACATCAACCCTACAGTTCTCATGACTAACCTACCTATAAGCTACATCAATCCTACAGTTCTCATGACAAACCTACCTATAAGCTACATCAACCCTACAGTTCTCATGACTAACCTACCTATAAGCTACATCAATCCTACAGTTCTCATGACAAACCTACCTATAAGCTACATCAATCCTACAGTTCTCATGACAAACCTACCTATAAGCTACATCAATCCTACAGTTCTCATGGCAGTACATACAATCTCACATCATCTCCCTCTCTGTTTGTCCTTCCAGAGCTATTCCGGACAGGGAGGAGGAGGAGGCGGTGGGAACGGTGCGGGGGACGAGGACTACGAGATCCCCCCCATCACCCCTCCTAACCACGCCGAGCCCTCCCTACTCCACCTGATGGACCCAGAGTCGGGCTACCTGTGCCACTCCCTAGGGGCCCACCACAACGGCCTGCTCAACCCCTACTCCTACCAGGAGCTGCCCGCCCTCATGATGTCCAATATGCTGGCCCAAGAGGGCCACCTGCCCTCCAGCCAAATGCCCTCGGTGAGTCCCCCACAAGCGGTTTGCTTTGATATCACACCTGGGTTGAAATACTATTCGAAATCATTTCAAATACTTTATCTGTGCTCTATTTAGTTTTCCTGTTGCAACGGAGCTAGTAGACCAGTTCTACAAACGACTGGTCCGCCCACCTGGCAGACCAGGCAGCCTTAAGCAAACACAACAAAGTATTGCAAGTAGTCGGTCTGATACTGATTCACCCACTCCATAATTTGGTGGTAGCAACGACTGGTGGTCAGAGGGTTGTGTTCCTTGTCGCTTGCCTGAGGGGACTAGTATGCCTAAAATAGTTTGCAGTTTGAAACAGATACAGTTTGAAACAGATACAGTTTGAAACAACTGTCTCAAAATGGGCATTTCTACAAATAGTTTGGATGAGGAGAACATAGATGGTTTGGCTCAAGGGAAAGCATATAGTTTTATTTTGCTCTAGACTGCCTACTCTTCTGCTTTGTAACTTTTTGAATAGTCAAATTTTACATTAACAACACAGGCTATGTAAATCATGTCTCTGTTGGTTTCATATGACATGCAATATCAAGAAGAAGGTAAAGTAAGAGATTGCCCTGTCAGCTCTGACACACAAAGGTTTGTGGGTAAATCCAGCAGTCTCAAACATCCAATATGAATACAGTGATTGCTATAATGTATGAATACAGCCTCACTCAGCCTTTTTACACAAACTTCTTCAGTGTGCCACAAGTTGTCATCCTTAGCCATAATTGTATTCATGAGAAAAGGCAGGAAATCGACATTGTTTCCATATGTCTGGAATGAGATCATTCTCTATAAAACAGTCAAATGCATCCCAAATGGCACCCTCTTCTCTGCAAGGTGCACTACTTTTGACAAGGGCTCATAGGGCTCTGGTTGAAAGTAGTGCACTATGTAGGGAATAGGGTGCATTTTGGGACATATTTATCATCTACTGTATACACCATCAGTATAATGAAACTGTCTATATAGAGAGTAGAGACACTTTCATGTACCTGGTCAGAGAAACAAAGTGTCATTTTAATTGAGAAAATTAAATCTACTTTTTTTTATACAGAAACTGTATAGAGACTGAGAGTTCAAGGTATTAACTTAGGACCAGCATATCTGATTGTATACTTGGTCATACTGTATCATCAATACACACAATTATGGCTTTGGAAATTATATCCGCACAAAAACAAATATCAGCTTTTTTATTACTATGAAAAGTATTATCCAGACAGTAAATATGGATATTTGATATTTCACAAAATAACTTTGGTTTCCTTTGAATTATGGTGTCTTTTGAGAGTCTTTTAATGTAGCCATATAGAGGACATGGAGGTATTTTCTACACTAAACAGGATGAGAACTTCAAGCGTTCAAGAGTTTAAGTGTCTTTGGGTTTTTGAAAAGCGCTATATAATAAAGTATTATTGATCAAGTATTATTATTATTATTTATTATTATTATTATTATTATTATTATTATTATTATTTATTATTATTATTATTATTATTTATTATTATTTATTATTATTATTATTATTTATTATTATTATTTATTATTATTATTATTATTATTATTATTATTATTATTATTATTATTATTATTTATTATTATTATTATTATTATTATTATTTATTATTATTATTATTATTATTATTATTATTTTATTATTTATTATTATTTTATTATTATTATTATTATTATTATTATTATTATTATTATTATTATTCACAGCCATACATGTCTTCCAATTATAGTAATGGCTGCATCTTATTTGATCCTTACAGATCATCCAGGTTGTCAATTTGTCTTTTGTAGAAGCATATACAGAGAGAGCATCCATACATTGTGTACTAGATAACATCATGATTGTATGTCATGTATATGTTTGCCCCAAATACATGATACACACAAGATTGTATACGTGGAGAAATGTATAAATACTAATGTACATAGTATTGTTTCGAGGGCAAGGACTGTATTTGAATGTGATTAATCACTATACTCATGTGACTTCACATCTGTATTATATATATTAGTGTTGTTGTGTATATATTGGTGTATATATTAGTGTTGGTGTATATAGTTGGTTTATATATTGGTTTATATATTACTGATGGTGTATATAGTTCTATATGTTGGTGTATATTACTGATGGTGTATATAGTTCTATATGTTGGTGTATATATTACTGATGGTGTATATAGTTATATATATTGGTGCATATATTACTGATGGTGTATATAGTTGGTTTATATATTGGTTTATATACTACTGATGGTGTATATAGTTGTGTATATATTGGTGTATATATTAGTGTTGGTGTATATAGTTGGTTTATATATTGGTGTATATATTAGTGTTGGTGTATATAGTTGGTTTATATATTGGTGTATATATTAGTGTTGGTGTATATAGTTGGTTTATATATTGGTGTATATATTAGTGTTGGTGTATATAGTTGGTTTATATATTGGTGTATATATTAGTGTTGGTGTATATAGTTGGTTTATATATTGGTGTATATATTAGTGTTGGTGTATATAGTTGGCATATATTGATGTATATTTTAGTTTTCAAATCAGAATCAGAATCAAATCAAATTTTGTTTGTCACATACACATGTTTAGCACATGTTATTGTGGGTGTAGCAAAACGCTTGTGTTTCTAGCTCCAACAGGGCAGTAATATCTAACAAGTAATATATAACAATAGACACAATCTAAACTAAAGTAAAGTAAAGTAAATAGAATTAAGAGTATATTCATTTTTTGACAAGCAATGTCAGAGCGGCATAGATGAAGATACAGTAGAATAGGATAGATTACAGTATATACATATGAGATGTATATGGGGTGACACTCTAGACCCAAACTGTTATAGACCTATATCCATCCTGCCCGGCCTTTCCAAAGTCTTCGAAAGCCACAGTTAACAAACAGATCACTGACCATTTAGAATCCCACCGTACCTTCTCCGCTGTGCTCAAGGTACTAAATGATATCATAACCGCCATCGATAAAAGACAGTCGTCTTCATCGACCTGTCAATCACCGTATGCTTATCGGCAGACTCAACAGCCTTGGTTTCTCAAATGACTGCCTCGCCTGGTTCTCCAACTACTTCTCTGATTGAGTTCAGTGTGTCAAATCGGAGGGCCTGTTGTCCGGACCTCTGGCAGTCTCTATGGGGGTGTCGCAGGGTTAAATTCTCGGGCCGACTCTTTTCTCTGTATACATCAATGATGTCGCTCTTGCTGCGGGTGATTCCCTGATCCACCTCTACTCAGACGACACTATTCTGTATACATCTGGCCTTTCTTTGGACACTGTGTTAACAAATCTCCAAACTAGCTTCAATGCCATACAACACTCCTTCCGTGGCCTCCAACTGCTCTTAAACGCTAGTAAAACTAAATGCATGCTCTTCAACCGATCACTGCCCGTACCCACCCGCCCGACTAGCATCACTACTCTGGACGGTTCTGACTTAGAATAAGTGGACAACTACAAATACCTAGGTGTCTGGTTAGACTGTAAACTCTCCTTCCAGACTCATATTAAGCATCTCCAATGCAAAATTAAATCTAGAATCTGCTTCCTATTTCGCAACAAAGCCTCCTTCATTCACGCTGCCAAACATACCCTCAAAAACTGACTATCCTACCGATCCTCGACTTCGGCAATATCATTTACAAAATAGCCTCCAACACTCTGCTCAGCAACCTGGATGCAGTCTATCACAGTGCCATCCTTTTTGTCACCAATGCCCCATTTACCACCCACCACTGAGACCTGTATGCTCTCGTCGGCTGGCCCTCGCTACATATTCTTCGCCAGACCCACTGGCTCCAGGTCATCTATAAGTCTTTGCTAGGTAAAGCTCCGCCTTATCTCAGCTCACTGGTCACCATAACAACACCCACCCGTAGCACACACTCCAGCAGGTATATCTTACTGGTCATCCCCAAAGCCAACACCGCCTTTCCTTCCAGTTCTCTGCTGCCAGTGACTGGAACGAATTGCTAAAATCGCTGAAGTTGGAGACTTATATCTCCCTCACTAACTTTAAACATCACCGATCGCTGCAGCTGTACACAGCCCACCTGTAAATAGCCCATCCAACTACCTACCTGTTCACCATATTGTTTTTATTTACTTTTTTCGCTCTTTTGCACACCAGTATTTCTACTTGCACATCATCATCTGCACATATATCACTCCAGTGTTAATTTGCTAAATTGTAATTACTTCGCTACTATGGCCTATTTATTGCCTTACCTCCTTACTCCATTTGCACACACTGTATATAGATTTTTCTGTTGTTATTGACTGTACCTTTGCTTATCCCATGTGTAACTCTGTGTTGATGTTTTTTGTCGCACTGCTTTGCTTTATCTTGGCACGGTCGCAATTGTAAATGAGAACTTGTTTTCAACTGGCCCACCTGGTTAAATAAAGGTGAAATATATATATATTTTTTTAAATAAGTAATGCAAAATATGTAAACATCATTAATATCAAGTTTCAGGTATGACCCAGATGCAGACAGTGTTGAAGAATCAAACGTTTATTACTAAAACAGGTGCAGGCAAATGGCAGGCAAACGACAGGTCAAAGGCAGGGATGGATCAATAATGCAGAGAGGGTGCAAAGGGTACAGAACAGCAGGCAGGGTCAGGGTCAGGGCAGGCAGGGGTCAATAATACAGAGAGGGTGCAAAGGGTACAGAACAGCAGGCAGGGTGAGGGTCAGGGTTAGGGCAGGCAGGGGTCAATAATACATAGAGGGTGCAAAGGGTACAGAACAACAGGCAGTCTCAGGGTCAGGGGTCAATAAGCCAGTAAGGTGGGGTAAGGTACAGAACAGCAGGCAGTCTCAGGGTCAGGGGTCAATAAGCCAGTAAGGTGAGGTAAGGTACAGAACGGCAGGCAGTCTCAGAGTTAGGGCAGGCAGGGGTCAATAAGCCAGTCAGGGTCAGGGCAGGCAGGGGTCAATAATACAGAGAGGGTGCAAAGGGTACAGAACAGCAGGCAGGGTCAGGGTCAGGGCAGGCAGGGGTCAATAATACAGAGAGGGTGCAAAGGGTACAGAACAGCAGGCAGGGTCAGGGTCAGGGCAGGCAGGTGTCAATAATACAGAAAGGATGCAAAGGGTACAGAACAGCAGGCAGGGTCAGGGTCAGGGCAGGCAGGGGTCAATAATACAGAGAGGGTGCAAAGGGTACAGAACAGCAGGCAGGGTCAGGGTCAGGGCAGGCAGGTGTCAATAATACAGAGAGGGTGCAAAGGGTACAGAACAGCAGGCAGGGTCAGGGCAGGCAGGGGTCAATAATACAGAGAGGGTGCAAAGGGTACAGAACAGCAGGCAGGGTCAGGGTCAGGGCAGGCAGGTGTCAATAATACAGAGAGGATGCAAAGGGTACAGAACAGCAGGCAGGGTCAGGGTCAGGGCAGGCAGGGGTCAATAATACAGAGAGGGTGCAAAGGGTACAGAACAGCAGGCAGGGTCAGGGTCAGGGCAGGCAGGTGTCAATAATACAGAGAGGGTGCAAAGGGTACAGAACAGCAGGCAGGGTCAGGATCAGGGTCAGGGCAGGCAGGTGTCAATAATACAGAGAGGGTGCAAAGGGTACAGAACAGCAGGCAGGGTCAGGGTCAGGGCAGGCAGGGGTCAATAATACAGAGAGGGTACAAAGGGTACAGAACAGCAGGCAGTCTCAGGGTCAGGGGTCAATAAGCCAGTAAGGTGAGGTAAGGTACAGAACAGCAGGCAGGGTCAGGGTCAGGGCAGGCAGGGGTCAATAATACAGAGAGGGTACAAAGGGTACAGAACAACAGGCAGTCTCAGGGTCAGGGTCAGGGCAGGCAGGTGTCAATAATACAGAGAGGGTGCAAAGGGTACAGAACAGCAGGCAGGGTCAGGGTCGGGGTCAGGGCAGGCAGGTGTCAATAATACAGAGAGGGTGCAAAGGGTACAGAACAGCAGGCAGGGTCAGGGTCAGGGTCAGGGCAGGCAGGGGTCAATAATACAGAGAGGGTACAAAGGGTACAGAACAGCAGGGAGTCTCAGGGTCAGGGGTCAATAAGCCAGTAAGGTGAGGTAAGGTACAGAACAGCAGGCAGGGTCAGGGTCAGGGCAGGCAGGGGTCAATAATACAGAGAGGGTACAAAGGGTACAGCACAACAGGCAGTCTCAGGGTCAGGGGTCAATAAGCCAGTAAGGTGAGGTAAGGTACAGAACAGCAGGCAGGGTCAGGGTCAGGGCAGGCAGGGGTCAATAATACAGAGAGGGTACAAAGGGTACAGAACAACAGGCAGTCTCAGGGTCAGGGTCAGGGCAGGCAGGGGTCAATAATACAGAGAGGGTGCAAAGGGTACAGAACAGCAGGCAGGGTCAGAGTCGGGGTCAGGGCAGGCAGGTGTCAATAATACAGAGAGGGTGCAAAGGGTACAGAACAGCAGGCAGGGTCAGGGTCAGGGCAGGCAGGGGTCAATAATACAGAGAGGGTGCAAAGGGTACAGAACAGCAAGCAGGGTCAGGGTCGGGGTCAGGGCAGGCAGGTGTCAATAATACAGAGAGGGTGCAAAGGGTACAGAACAGCAGGCAGGGTCAGGGTCAGGGCAGGCAGGGGTCAATAATACAGAGAGGGTACAAAGGGTACAGAACAGCAGGGAGTCTCAGGGTCAGGGGTCAATAAGCCAGTAAGGTGAGGTAAGGTACAGAACAGCAGGCAGGGTCAGGGTCAGGGCAGGCAGGGGTCAATAATACAGAGAGGGTACAAAGGGTACAGCACAACAGGCAGTCTCAGGGTCAGGGGTCAATAAGCCAGTAAGGTGAGGTAAGGTACAGAACAGCAGGCAGGGTCAGGGTCAGGGCAGGCAGGGGTCAATAATACAGAGAGGGTACAAAGGGTACAGAACAACAGGCAGTCTCAGGGTCAGGGCAGGCAGGGGTCAATAATACAGAGAGGGTGCAAAGGGTACAGAACAGCAGGCAGGGTCAGGGTCGGGGTCAGGGCAGGCAGGTGTCAATAATACAGAGAGGGTGCAAAGGGTACAGAACAGCAGGCAGGGTCAGGGTCAAGGCAGGCAGGGGTCAATAATACAGAGAGGGTACAAAGGGTACAGAACAGCAGGGAGTCTCAGGGTCAGGGGTCAATAAGCCAGTAAGGTGAGGTAAGGTACAGAACAGCAGGCAGGGTCAGGGTCAGGGCAGGCAGTGGTCAATAATACAGAGAGGGTACAAAGGGTACAGCACAACAGGCAGTCTCAGGGTCAGGGGTCAATAAGCCAGTAAGGTGAGGTAAGGTACAGAACAACAGGCAGTCTCAGGGTCAGGCGTCAATAAGCCAATAAGGTGGGGTAAGGTACAGAACAGCAGGCAGTCTCAGGGTCAGGGGTCAATAAGCCAGTAAGGTGAGGTAAGGTACAGAACGGCAGGCAGTCTCAGAGTTAGGGCAGGCATGGGTCAATAAGCCAGTAAGGTGAGGTAAGGTACAGAACGGCAGGCAGTCTCAGGGTCAGGGCAGGCAGGAGTCATTAACCAGTAAGGTGAGGTAAGGTACAGAACGACAGGCAGTCTCAGGGTCAGGGCAGGCAGGGGTCATTAAGCCAGTAAGGTACAGAACAGCAGGCAGGCTCAGGTTCAGGGCAGGCATAACGGTCAAAACCGGGAAGGACTAGAATACAGGAGCAAGAAACAGGCATGAGCAGGGGAACGAACTCTAGTAGGCTTCATGAACAAAATGAACTGGCAACAGACAAACAGAGAACACAGGTATAAAGACACAGGGGATAATGGGGAAGATTGGCGACACCTGGAGGGGGGTGGAGACAAGCATAAAGACGTGAAACAGATCAGGGTGTGACAATTAAAGTGACTAGTGTTCCAATTATTAAAGAGGCCAGTGACTTCAAGTCTATGTATATAGGGCAGCAGCCTCGAATGTGCTAGTAATGGCTATTTAACAGTCGGATGGCCTCGGTCCCAGCTTTGATGCACCTGTACTGACCACGCCTTCTGGATGATAGCGGGGTAAATAGGCAGTGGCTCGGGTGGTTGTTGTCCTTTTTGCCTTCCTGTGACATCGGCTGCTGTAGGTGTCCTGGAGGGCAGATAGTTTGCCCCCGGTGACGTGTTGGGCAGACTGCACCACCCTCTGGAGAGCCCTGCATTTGCGGGCAGTACAGTTTCTGTACCAGATGGTGATACAGCGCAACAGGATGCTCTCAATTGTGCATCTGTTAAAGTTTGTGAGGGTTTTAGGTGCCAATCCAAATTTCTTCAGCCTCCCTAAGGTTGAAGAGGTGCTGCTGCGCCTTCTTCACTACACTGTCTGTGTGAGTGGACCATTTCAGTTTGTCAGTGATGTGTACGCTGAGTAACTTGAAGCTTTCCATCTTCTCCTCTGCTATCCTGACGATGTGGATGGGGGCGTGTTCCCTCTGCTGTTTCCTGAAGTCCACGATCAGCTCCTTTGTTTAATTTACATTGGGTGAGAGGTGATTTTCCTGGCACCACAGTCCCAGGGACCTCACCTCCTCCCTTTACTATTGGTATATATAGTTGGTGTATATATTGGCATATATATCAGAGTTGCTGTATCGGTGTGTATGTTGTAGTATTGGTGTTGTTGTGACAATCTTTTTTCTACTGTATATATGTGTATCATGTTGTGTTGGAACACGGCTCATTGTGTTGTTGTGGCCTCTTTTTCTACTTCTTCCTCTCCATAAACAGTATCTCTGCTCTTGAAATGGATCTAGTACATCTGGAGGTCAGGCCTTACATTCAGTCTTGAGCACATTGAAAAAAAAATCCATTAGGTTTCATCTTTCCTGCATCAGCCATTCTATTGTGGCTCTGCAGTGAGATCTGTTTTCATCAGAAAGATTCAATACGTGAGCTGGACAATGAAAATAGTGCAATGGGGATGGATGGAGCGAGAATAAGAGAGAGGGAAGGGGGAGAGAGAGTGAGAGAGAGAGAGAAAGAAAGAGAGAGAGAGGGGAGAGAGAGAGAGAGAGAGAGAGAGAGAGAGAAGGGGAGAGAGAAAGAAAGAGAGAGAGAGAGAGAGGGAGAGAGAGAGGGGAGAGAGAGAGGGAGAAAGAGAGAGATCGAGAGAGAGAGAAATAAATAGAGAGATCGAGAGAGAGAGAGAGAGAGAAAGAAAGAGAGAGAGAGGGAGAGAGAGAGAGAGAGAGAGAAGGGGAGAGAGAAAGAAAGAGAGAGAGAGAGGGAGAGAGAGAGAGAGAGGGAGGGAGGGGGAGAGAGAAAGAGAGAAAGAGAGAGAGAGAGAGAGAGACAGACAGACAGACAGACAGACAGACAGACAGACAGACAGACAGAGAGGTATATTGCTGAAAGGGAAAGTAGCTCTCATTCTAAATGGGCATTTATCATCAATTTTCAACACATTTATTTAAGGACTTGAGATTAGATGTTTAATAAATGATGCAGTTCAGGAAAAGAGGTTCACATATTTGGCCCTAACATAAATACTGAAAGACTTATGGGCTTCAAACCAAGCCATTCCAAATTCAGTAAACTAGCAGAACACCAGAAGTAATAAGTAGTTCGAAGGCAGAACATAACTTGGGTGTATAGGACAATACTTTGCATATACTGTAGCTTAGTATGTTATCTTATATTATATGCATATGTTATATGTATTAGCTCCCAGTGTTAAACATTTCAGGCCCAGCTGCCTTGTGGGATATATGGCATTTAGTGTGGAGGATCAGTGGATGGTGCTGGTGTGAATTAGCATGTATTAGCTGAAAGCTAATGGTATTGATAGCTAGTGATGAACCTGCAAGTACGCATTTCATTGCACTGTGTTCTCCATGTATATCATGTGTATATGACAAATAAATGAACTTGAACTTGAAAACCTAATAAGCTAAAAGCTAATAATATTAGCTAAAATCTTACAAGAGTGGGCACATTCATTTATCAATTAAAGCTGATAGCCTCTTCTTTCTGAACACTCCCAGACCGCCCTGTGTGCTAAATGCTAATGCTAAATGCTAGCTGTAGGTGCATACCTACTGTACAGCTTTACATCATCCCTATACACCCACACCTCTTCTCCACAAACATATTTCTTATGATTTGTGCTTCTTTTCAAAACTTTGCTCAGCCTCTTACCCAAACACACTTAAAAACACGTGTCAATCAGCAAGCCACAAACACAGAGGGCTGAGAGACAATAAAACGCTCCCTCTCATCTGCATAGGTAAAGTACTAACAACCTGTTGTTGTTCTTCCCCCAACAATTAGGCCTGAAACACATCCTTGACTGTACTTCCCTGATTTGGTTGAGAGGCATTTTCAATTCATAAGGGCCTAAACTGATGGTTATTGTGTTGCAGTCCCGAGCCCGTCCTGGACGAACCCGATATCTTTCAGAGAGCCTTTTCTCTGATGCACTTGGCAAGCCCTCCACTCTCTCTGTCAATGTGTTAACTGTCATAGCATCTTCCACAAGTTCCAAAACACATTAGACATTTAATATCCACGCTCAGGTTGCACTGAATTTATCCATACAGTTTAGGGAGATAACCATCGGCCGGTGGTAGAGGGTTTCTGGACAAGAATTACGTGGTGGAGGGTTTCTGGACTAGGATTAGGTGGTGGAAGGTTTCTGGACTAGGATTAGGTGGTGGAGGGTTTCTGGACTAGGATTAGGTGGTGGAAGGTTTCTGGACTAGGATTAGGTGGTGGAAGGTTTCTGGACTAGGATTAGGTGGTGGAGGGTTTCTGGACTAGGATTAGGTGGTGGAGGGTTTCTGGACTAGGATTAGGTGGTGGAGGGTTTCTGGACTAGGATTACGTGGTGGAGGGTTTCTGGACTAGGATTACGTACTGCGTCCCACAGTTGTTTATTGTGCCCTGCCTTGGTTTGTGCATTTGCTTTGGAGGTGCCCTGTATGTGTTAATGACCAGAGTGCGAAGTTGTATTCCAGTTTATTAGTCCTGCTACTGGTCTGTACTACCTGGCCAGTCTACTACTGGTCTGTGTTACCTGGCCAGTCTACTACTGGTCTGTACTACCTGGCCAGTCTACTACTGGTCTGTACCAACTGGCCAGTCTACTACTGGTCTGTGTTACCTGGCCAGTCTACTACTGGTCTGTACTACCTGGCCAGTCTACTACTGGTCTCTACTACCTGGCCAGTCTACTACTGGTCTGTGTTACCTGGCCAGTCTACTACTGGTCTGTACTACATGTCCAGTCTACTACTGGTCTGTGTTACCTGGCCAGTCTACTACTGGTCTGTACTACCTAGTCAATCTATTACTGGTCTGCGTTACCTGGCCAGTCTACTACTGCTCTGTGTTACCTGGCCAGTCTATTACTGGTCTGCGTTACCTGGCCAGTCTATTACTGGTCTGTACTGTGTGGCCTAGTCTACTACTGGTCTGTGCCACCTGGCCAGTGTACTACTGGTCTGTACTACGTGGCCAGTCTACTATTGCTCTGTGTTCCACCTGGCCAGTCTACTACTGGTCTGTGCCACCTGGCCAGTCTACTACTGATCTGTGCCACCTGGCCAGTCTACTACTGGTCTGTACGACGTGGCCAGTCTACTACTGCTCTGTGTTCCACCTGGCCAGTCTACTACTGGTCTGTGCCACCTGGCCAGTCTACTACTGGTCTGTGTTACCTGGATATTTCAAGAAATACTGCATATGAAGGGTGCCCTGAGTTTTTGTTCTAGAAATTGTTCTTTCTGAACACAGTATGCTCATCCACCTTTCATCATGAAATTGCTGAATTGCTGTCATCCTAAACACAAACAATACTTCAACTTGAATCACAAATCTTTGACTGGGTATCTTATTCATACCTTGCATTTACTTATATCTTAGTCATCATCATTGTCAACATTAAAGTGTTCATATTAAATAGTTATTGATCAATGCATAGATCACCAAGGGATTTTGTTTAGCTTTCATTTGAATATCAAGGTATTAACGCTACTAGCATGTTGTTATGCTAATATGCTAATATTTCTTAATTTGATTTATTGTGTGTTTATTGATAGATTAATGTGTTGTTGGGTTTAGGGCTCGCAAAAAAATATGCTTCACTGTACTTGTGCACGTAACATTAACTTGAGACTTGAAACTATGCTTATAGGATGCATGAGGACAATGAGGGAGGCCAATTAGTTGACCCCCATTGTCATGGAAGTTAATTAACGATATTACAAAGAGGTAGACGCCAAGGATTCTCATATTCAGCTTGCAGTTTTATATTGGCTTTTGTTCCAACGTTTTAAATGCAAGACTGAATTAACAATCCTTTAATCTCCTGACTATTATTCCAAGGATGAATTGAACAGTATTAATCTTGACCCGGTTGTCATGTTAAAGGTGGCAGCTAGATGGGTTTCCGGTCTCCGGAGCTTAAGGCAGGTGTTCTCTGAGTGTATGTGAATGAAAGATGAGCCACAATGTCAACTTAACTTGTCACAGACAAAACTAATGAATTAAGGAAAAGATACTAGAGGTGCAGCTTAATGTGTTCTCCCTAATGCCAGCTTTCAGTCATTTAACTAGATTTGCACATTGCCTGCCAATGTGGAGAGATGATGCAATGTAGATTAGCAAATGGATAATGCATTTGACATTTATTACGTGCATTGTTAAAATAACAAATAGACCATGGCTACTTGCTGTACATTGATTTTTCTATTGTAGTTTCAAATTATGTTTGATCAAATTTATTATTTTTCAAGGCAAGATGATTTCTTACCCAATCTACTTCAATTGAACTATTTAATTTAATTGAACTCATGAATTTCAAGTCATTGATCCATCTGGTAAATAAAAAGAGGTCTTAAGTGTCTGTTAAAAAGTCCATAGTACAATCACATAGTTAGGTTTTAGATTTCTGTCAATAACTCTTTTTTTTTTCAATTTTACCCCCCTTTTTCCTCCCCAATTTCATGGTATCCAATTGTTAGTAATTACTATCTTGTCTCATCGCAACAATTTCCGTACGGGCTCGGGAGAGACGAAGGTCGAAAGTCACGCGTCCTCCGAAAGACAACCCAACCAAGCCGCACTGCTTCTTAACACAGTGCGCATCCAACCCGGAAGCCAGCCACACCAATGTGTCGGAGGAAACGTTGTGCACCTGGCGACCTTGGTTAGCGCGCACTGCGCCCGGCCCGCCATGAGGGTTGCTGGTGCAGAATGAGACAAGGATATCCCTACCGGCCAAACCCTCCCTAACCCGGAAGACGCTAGGCCAATTGTGCATCGCCCCACAGACCTCCCGGTCGCGGCCTGCTGCGACAGAGCCTGGGTGCGATCCCAGAGTCTCTGGTCGCACAGCTAGCGCTGCGATGCCCTAGACCACTGAGACAGAGCCTGGGCGCGATCCCAGAGTCTCTGGTGGCACAGTTAGCGCTGCGATGCAGTGCCCTAGACCACTGAGACAGAGCCTAGCGCTGCGATGCAGTGCCCTAGACCACTGAGACAGAGCCTAGCGCTGCGATGCAGTGCCCTAGACCACTGAGACAGAGCCTAGCGCTGCGATGCAGTGCCCTAGACCACTGCGCCACCCGGGAGGTTTTAGATTTCCGTCAATAACTTCTATCGTGTTTACCAGGTAGTACTAGCCTGCTATAGATTTTCTGCAAAGGGATTGCTACTCTATTCTACCCTCTTTATTCAAATAGAATACATTATGGGTTAATGGTATAAAACCCATTTCTCTATCTAGAGACCTTCATTCTCAGTGATTGGTTAAAAGGATTATAGCGTCTCTAGGGAAATGATAGATCAATTTCTTTAGTTTAGTTTTTTATCAATGTTTGACACGCATGACAAAGGATGTATCTTATACATTGTATGAAATATTACAATAGGCTCGGATAGATGATCAATGCCTCCAAAACAAATGGGGAAAAACATGTTTGTGTTTGATAGCCCTGTGAAACCTGAGCGAAAGAGAGAGGAGAGAGAGAGAGAGAGAGAGAGAGAGAGAGAGAGAGAGAGAGAGAGAGAGAGGAGAGAGAGAGAGAGAGAGAGAGAGAGAGAGAGAGAGAGAGAGAGAGAGAGAGAGAGAGAGAGAGAGAGAGAGAGAGAGAGGGAGAGAGAGAGAGGGAGAGAGAGAGAGAGGAGAGAGAGAGAGAGAGAGAGAGAGAGAGAGAGAGAGGGAGAGAGAGAGAGAGAGGAGAGAGAGAGAGGAGAGAGAGAGAGAGAGAGAGAGAGAGAGAGAGAGAGAGAGAGAGAGAGAGAGAGAGAGAGAGAGAGGGAGAGAGAGAGAGAGAGGGAGAGAGAGGAGAGAGAGAGAGAGAGGGAGCGAGAGAGAGAGAGAGAGAGAGAGAGAGGAGAGAGAGAGAGAGGGAGAGAGAGAGAGAGGGAGAGAGAGGAGAGAGAGAGAGAGGGAGAGAGAGAGAGAGAGGGAGAGAGAGAGAGAGAGAGAGAGAGAGAGAGGGAGAGAGAGAGAGAGAGGAGAGAGAGAGAGAGAGAGAGAGAGAGAGAGAGAGAGAGAGAGAGAGAGAGAGAGAGGAGAGAGAGGGAGAGAGAGAGAGAGAGAGAGAGAGAGAGAGGCCTGCTTCTTAAACAGATTTTCTTTTCACCTTTTGCGATTATTTATTTTCAAATAGTCCTTCAGGCTAATGTTCCATTTTCTTATTTCACAGGCCCTTTTTCCATAAATGAAGCATTGTCGTAATAAATCATTGGACAAACAGAGACTTGTGCAAACCCTAAAGATTTATGTAACACATTCATGTTTTCCACTTCCTCATTTTAGTACTCCACTGGTAAAGCTTGGCTAATAAAAGGTCCTATTAATATTTCCTGTTGCTAAGCAACCGCCAGCAGTCAAGTAATAGCATTCTGGTGGAAAAATAGATGACCGATAAGGAAAAATTCAATTATTTTATCATCTCCTGGGAAAAGGTGCCTTATTTCTCTGGAAATGTGATATGAAACTGTAGTTGTATATTGTGAAGAAATATTTGAGTGAAATAGAAAGTTATTTCCAATTTCATTGTGTCAAATAGGACTTCTTATTTATGATAAAGTCAATTAGCTTTAAGATTAATTAAGCTAATCAAGGAATAAGGTATGGAATACATTTTATTTTTCTTAACCTCTAAAAGCATAAGCTAACACATGGAATTGTTTTAAAATGGTCATACCATGGATCATTTAGCTATTTTATTTTGAATAATAGGACCCCTTTAGGTATATTCATATATATATAAAAAAAAAAGGGGGTACTACTATAGTCCATAGAATTGCATTGAGTAACACATTCATAAATGGTTAAAAAAAAGACAGTCAAAAAAGATATCATAAGGAAAAAGGTTTTGAAGTGTCTGTCTTACAGGATATCTAGGAGCCACCGTCCACCACAGATGGGATGTCTCATGGTCTGACAAACACCGCTGTAGCTCAGCCACCTTCCACCACAGATGGGATGTCTCATGGTCTGACAAACACCGCTGTAGCTCAGCCACCTTCCACCACAGATGGGATGTCTCCTGGTCTGACAAACACCGCTGTAGCTCAGCCACCTTCCACCACAGATGGGATGTCTCCTGGTCTGACAAACACCGCTGTAGCTCAGCCACCTTCCACCACAGATGGGATGTCTCATGGTCTGACAAACACCGCTGTAGCTCAGCCACCTTCCACCACAGATGGGATGTCTCCTGGTCTGACAAACACCGCTGTAGCTCAGCCACCTTCCACCACAGATGGGATGTCTCATGGTCTGACAAACACCGCTGTAGCTCAGCCACCTTCCACCACAGATGGGATGTCTCCTGGTCTGACAAACACCGCTGTAGCTCAGCCACCTTCCACCACAGATGGGATGTCTCCTGGTCTGACAAACACCGCTGTAGCTCAGCCACCTTCCACCACAGATGGGATGTCTCCTGGTCTGACAAACACCGCTGTAGCTCAGCCACCTTCCACCACAGATGGGATGTCTCCTGGTCTGACAAACACCGCTGTAGCTCAGCCACCTTCCACCACAGATGGGATGTCTCCTGGTCTGACAAACACCGCTGTAGCTCAGCCACCTTCCACCACAGATGGGATGTCTCCTGGTCTGACAAACACCGCTGTAGCTCAGCCACCTTCCACCACAGATGGGATGTCTCATGGTCTGACAAACACCGCTGTAGCTCAGCCACCTTCCACCACAGATGGGATGTCTCCTGGTCTGACAAACACCGCTGTAGCTCAGCCACCTTCCACCACAGATGGGATGTCTCATGGTCTGAGGTCTCACAGATGGGATGTCTCATGGTCTGACAAACACCGCTGTAGCTCAGCCACCTTCCACCACAGATGGGATGTCTCCTGGTCTGACAAACACCGCTGTAGCTCAGCCACCTTCCACCACAGATGGGATGTCTCCTGGTCTGACAAACACCGCTGTAGCTCAGCCACCTTCCACCACAGATGGGATGTCTCCTGGTCTGACAAACACCGCTGTAGCTCAGCCACCTTCCACCACAGATGGGATGTCTCCTGGTCTGACAAACACCGCTGTAGCTCAGCCACCTTCCACCACAGATGGGATGTCTCCTGGTCTGACAAACACCGCTGTAGCTCAGCCACCTTCCACCACAGATGGGATGTCTCCTGGTCTGACAAACACCGCTGTAGCTCAGCCACCTTCCACCACAGATGGGATGTCTCCTGGTCTGACAAACACCGCTGTAGCTCAGCCACCTTCCACCACAGATGGGATGTCTCATGGTCTGACAAACACCGCTGTAGCTCAGCCACCTTCCACCACAGATGGGATGTCTCCTGGTCTGACAAACACCGCTGTAGCTCAGCCACCTTCCACCACAGATGCGAATGCAGTGGATTGAGACACAGCCCATCTCTAGCTTAAACTGACAGATTTTTGTATTATGTTACTTAGACTGAGTCACGGGTACTTCAATAGACTCAATCATGCACACCCTCGAAAATAGTGTAGGATTGCATGTATAAGCATGTTATAACACGAGCCAGATCCATTGCATTACAGACACATAAGAGTGTTCATACATAATATCATTTTTTTCAATAGGTTGATTTCAATTAATCTATTGTGTTCATTGTTTCATTTCAATTACATTTCCATTGGTTGTTTCATCGTATGCCACTCTGTCTGTGGTCTGAGTGCCTACCTACAGCCCACTCATTTCACTGTATCATATCAGTATGGTCAGGAAAGGTCAATGCAACAGAGTGGAAGTAAAAACACATCTCCAAACAAATTATGAGAACTCATAGAAAGCTTTCAATTCCTAAGTGCAGCTAGATAGAGTGTTGACATATCATCATGTTTATGCCCATCACCCGAGTTGACCATTTGGGAGGCATTAAAGCCTCATTGGGCAAAAAACAACAACAATGTGTGATAAATTGTACCCCATTCCCTGTACAGTAAATCCTATGGGCCCTGGTCAAATGTAGAGCACTAAATAGGGAATAGGGTGCCATTTTGGGATGCAAGACAATGATGACACCAAACAACCCAGCTAGCACATTTGGTTCTTTGGAAGTTGTGGCAATGTCAGTTTTTGGTTTTCCATTGGTTCTGGGAATGAAGCCTTAAGTTTCCTGACCGGTAAAACTGAACGTTTTTTAAACGTTCTAAGAACAGAAGTGAACATTTAGCCTATTCTGGGAATGTAGATTTTGCATGGAGGTTCTGAGAACGTTTTACTAATGGTTCCCTGAAAGTTTCCTGGGAGGTTTTATTAACGTTCTGAGAACGTAAATTCTAAGTTATCTGGAGGTTTTTGAAACTTTCACTGAATGTTTAAATAAAACCTCTGACTTATTTTGGGTTAACATTTTTGGAACTCAAAGCGCAGATAGGACAAATTAAATGCATTTCCTTAGAGATGAATCATACAAACACAATTATGAGATTTGATTCTATAATCTTCTGTTCTCTTTCCATGGAATTAGTCCACTGTGCCACCAGAATGGAGCTCACAAGCCATGCCATTCTTTTTTTTATTTAACTAGGCAAGTCAGTTAAGAACAATTTCTTATTTACAATAACGGCCTACCCCGGACGACGCTGGACCAATTGTGCACCACCCTATGGGACTCCCAATCATGGCCGGTTGTGATACAGCCTGGATTTGAACCAGGGTGTCTGTAGTGATGCCTCTAGCACTGAGATGCAGTGCCTTAGACCGCTGTGCCACTCGGGAGCCCCCCACATACAAAGCTGTTAATTTTTATTTTTTCAAACAGCCCACATTTCAAATCAGATCAAATGAAATCGTATTGGTCACATACACGAGTTTAGCAGATGTTATTGGTCACATACACGAGTTTAGCAGATGTTATTGGTCACATACACGTGTTTAGCAGATGTTATTGGTCACATACAGGAGTTTAGCAGATGTTATTGGTCACATACACGAGTTTAGCAGATGTTATTGGTCACATACACGAGTTTAGCAGATGTTATTGGTCACATACACGAGTTTAGCAGATGTTATTGGTCACATACACAAGTTTAGCAGATGTTATTGGTCACATACACGAGTTTAGCAGATGTTATTGGTCACATACACGAGTTTAGCAGATGTTATTGGTCACATACACGTGTTTATCAGATGTTATTGGTCACACACGTGTTTAGCAGATGTTATTGGTCACATACATGAGTTTAGCAGATGTTATTGGTCACATACACGAGTTTAGCAGATGTTATTGGTCACATACACGAGTTTAGCAGATGTTATTGGTCACATACACGAGTTTAGCAGATGGTATTGGTCACATACACGTGTTTATCAGATGTTATTGGTCACATACACGAGTTTAGCAGATGTTATTGGTCACATACACGTGTTTAGCAGATGTTATTGGTCACACACGTGTTTAGCAGATGTTATTGGTCACATACACGTGTTTAGCAGATGTTATTGGTCACATACACGAGTTTAGCAGATGTTATTGGTCACATACACGAGTTTAGCAGATGTTATTGCGGGTGCAGCAAAATGCTTGCACATTTCAAAGGAAACAAGCGTTCATTAAGTTCAGGTGTGGCCAATTAGTGGGTGCTGCCAACACACCAGAACACACTTAACAAGATAGAGGATAGAGAGAGTTTTGTTGATGCTGAGAACAGAATGTATATGTTTTTATATAATGTTCTTATAACATTCTCTGAACGTTACTTATGTTTTCTTATGGTTTTTATGGAAAGTTTTCTTGACGTTCTCTGAGCAATTTTAGAACATTTCTTTAAAAAGAACCACGAGAGAACCTGTAGGAAACGTTATGCTGATGTACTAAAATCCCCCCTCCCTCTTAATGTTCTCTCTGAACTATTTGAGAACCTTCCCAACGTCAAACCAGTTAGAGAACATTCCTAGAACATTACCAAAATTGAAATGAAATGTAACCACGTTTGAACTTTTAGGAAATGTTCTGTTAAATTAATGAAAAAGCAAGAAAATAACATGATTTTGTCAAGTTCCTTAAATGAGCTGAGAATGTTTCAAAGCCAAGCAACTATCCTGCACCATTCCCAGAACGTTGTGGGAAGGTTGTATGCAAAATTACCATAGGACAACCACACTCTCACCAAGCTCTAACAAACATATGGTTCTCAGAACGTTGTGTGCTAGCTAGGAAGACTCAGCTGCAGCAGAAGATGGACCCAGTCCTGTGATGCAGTTCCACAGATAAAGGATTTCATATTTCACATTACATTCAGCCACAGGCCCCTGCTGCAACTTATCATCCCATGAAATCGTGTCCATATTGCTCGGTGCCATATCTTCACCATCTATCAGCTCATTCTGTTTCGTTTGGAGGAATATTCACCCCTGTTGGCTATTGGAGAAGATCCCACATGATCGCAGCTTCGCCCACTTCCTAATGTCTCCTTCAGTGACTAATGTCCCCTCCAGTTTGTAGTACTACTTTGGCTAATAGGATGTGCAACTGTAATAGTGGGCAGATCCAAAATGGTAACACTATCTCAGCTATACCATTGACATTGCCCTGTCAGATGAGCCTATTCAGACATACAGTATGTCAGCTACTCATCGGTATGGCATTTCTGCAGCTGGCTCTTTGGAGGTCCACAGTTGCAGCAGGTGAAGAAAGTGCCTGTCAACAACAAGTGAAGACAGTGTGTGAGGAGTTAACACTCTCGCAAATCACCTCCTGGTTAACTTAATTGTTGCTGTGACTCCCTCCCCCCTGTGTGTGTGTGTGTGTGTGTGTGTGTGTGTGTGTGTGTGTGTGTGTGTGTGTGTGTGTGTGTGTGTGTGTGTGTGTGTGTGTGTGTGTGTGTGTGTGTGTGTGTGTGTGTGTGTGTGTGTGTGTGTGTGTGTGTGTGAGAAAAGGGGGTGGGGGACTTATTTGACTGTTAGTTGAGGCTCTCGTTAGAAGAAGCAGAGCTGCTCCGAGGCTGCGTCCCAAATCACACCCTATTCCCTACATGTACTACTGTAGACCAGAGCCCCGTGGCACTAGTGCACGGTGCGCCGCGGAGCGAAAACAGGTGCCATTTGGAACACAGGCTCAGTCTTATAGGCGGTAGCATGTGTCCCCGCAGCTCCTGGCATGTCAGATGAGACGTTTGCTCAGATGCTCTCCCTTTGTAAAGGTGGAAGACAGTCATGTGATGAGGTGCTTTGAAAGAGAGAGAGAAAAGGGTCCCGCTGACATTACCAATAATGAGGAAAACAACGGTGGAAGATGCCGAAGGGGACACTACGACATTTCACATCTGCAGCTCACCATTTTCAAGGTAGTTGGTGGTTAGTAGTCACTATTCAGTCATATGTGGTAGAATATCAACCCTCTTTTTTTATGGTACCTGAAGCACTCCAATTTGTTCCTATTCTATTCAACGGCACATTGCTGTTGTAGTGCAGCCAAGCTTGGGAAATGTGCTTGCACCTATCATTGCCTTATTAGTGACTCTGTCTCAGCATATCTTCAAAGAGAGACTTAGTGGCTTACACTCCTACTCAGTGCGGCTCAGGTGTGTTTAAATCAGCGCTGGTGAGACAAACTCAGCTGCTCTCAACTCAAAGATAATTCCATGCTTCTATATGGAGTGCCAGGTTTGTGTACACTGTACAGGTCCTGACTGAAAAACATCCACATGGTTTAAAAATAATCTCTCCCCAGAACTTTGACACTCAGGGATGATAAAAGAGACACTTGGAATGTGTGGACACATTGGAAATGATGCTTTCGTTCCAATGTCATCGTGAGACATGATCAGCTTCGTTGAATTCTTTTCTGATACCGCTCATTTGAAGAGCTTTCGCCATTTCTCAGCCAAAGGGAGTGAACAAAGTACAGTATGTTCATCTTTGATTAGCGTCCAGTTGGAGGGATCTGAAGTTGTTCGCTTGGTTGTTGCTTAGTAAACACAGGCGACCTTTGGCATGTAAATGCTATGAATTCCATGTAGTATTTACAGCTAATTGGGAATGACTGAATTCATTCACAAAGAGCTGCCGTATTACAGTTCCTTTCACACAGAATGCTCATGTCCGTCTAGAATGACAACCTACCTTTCACACAGAATGCTCATGTCCGTCTAGAAGGACAACCTACCTTTCACACAGAATGCTCATGTCCATCTAGAATGACAACCTACCTTTCACACAGAATGCTCATGTCCATCTAGAATGACAACCTACCTTTCACACAGAATGCTCATGTCCGTCTAGAATGACAACCTACCTTTCACACAGAATGCTCATGTCCGTCTAGAATGACAACCTACCTTTCACACAGAATGCTCATGTCCTTCTAGAATGACAACCTACCTTTCACACAGAATGCTCATGTCCTTCTAGAATGACAACCTACCTTTCACACAGAATGCTCTTGTCCGTCTAGAATGACAACCTACCTTTCACACAGAATGCTCATGTCCTTCTAGAATGACAACCTACCTTTCACACAGAATGCTCATGTCCGTCTAGAATGACAACCTACCTTTCAGAATGCACAGAATGACAACCTCACACAGAATGTCCATGTCATCTAGAATGATAACCTACCTTTCACACAGAATGCTCATGTCCGTCTAGAATGATAACCTACCTTTCACACAGAATGCTCATGTCCGTCTAGAAGGATAACCTACCTTTCACACAGAATGCTCATGTCCGTCTAGAATGATAACCTACCTTTCACACAGAATGCTCATGTCCGTCTAGAAGGATAACCTACCTTTCACACAGAATGCTCATGTCCGTCTAGAATGACAACCTACCTTTCACACAGAATGCTCATGTCCGTCTAGAATGACAACCTACCTTTCACACAGAATGCTCAACCTACCTTTCACACAGAATGCTCATGTCAGTCTAGAATGATAACCTACCTTTCACACAGAATGCTCATGTCCGTCTAGAATGATAACCTACCTTTCACACAGAATGCTCATGTCCGTCTAGAATGATAACCTACCTTTCACACAGAATGCTCATGTCCGTCTAGAATGATAACCTACCTTTCACACAGAATGCTCATGTCCGTCTAGAATGACAACCTACCTTTCACACAGAATGCTCATGTCCGTCTAGAATGACAACCTACCTTTCACACAGAATGCTCATGTCAGTCTAGAAGGATAACCTACCTTTCACACAGAATGCTCATGTCCGTCTAGAATGATAACCTACCTTTCACACAGAATGCTCATGTCCGTCTAGAATGATAACCTACATTTCACACAGAATGCTCATGTCCGTCTAGAATGATAACCTACCTTTCACACAGAATGATCATGTCCGTCTAGAATGATAACCTACCTTTCACACAGAATGCTCATGTCCGTCTAGAATGATAACCTACCTTTCACACAGAATGCTCATGTCCGTCTAGAATGATAACCTACCTCGGGAATTGTCCGCTTCAAATTCCAAATAGCCCATGGATCCAATGTTCCAACACATGGAATACTTGAATTACTTCCATTATCACAAGCCTTGCCTGTCTTTTCCCTTCGTGAGCATCCAAGGCATCGTCGGCCTATCATACTTTATTACTTTGCATCCCTCTGATGACGCTCAGAAACCTAAAGAACCAGCAGCAGGCGGTTTGCCTTTTTTTGCTTTGAGTCTTTAAGCAGCGTATGATTTCTAAATCCACTTTCTTATTAGTGCTCCTGGCCTTTTTTAAATGACCCTCCCGGGTATATGGAAGCTTGATGAGGTTCAGAAATTAATGGAAGGAAAGGAGGAGGGGGAGTAGGGAAGGATGGAGGGAAGAAAAGAGCTTTGAGGAAAAGTGCTGTTTGCGCTTTGCCCCCGAGGGTGAATGAGGAGTTTTCTTTGAGGGCTGGGTGGTAGGCGATATGGGGGCTGGGTGGTAGGCGGTATGAAGGCTGGGTGGTAGGCGTTGTGAGGGCCAGGTGGTAGGCAGTATGAAGGCTGGGTGGTAGGCAGTATGAAGGCTGGGTAGTAGGCAGTATGAAGGCTGGGTGGTAGGCAGTATGAAGGCTGGGTGGTAGGCAATATGAAGGCCGGGCGGTAGGCGTTATGAGGGCCGGGTGGTAGGCAGCATGAAGGCTGGGTGGTAGGCAGTATGAAGGCTGGGTAGTAGGCCGTTATGAGGGCCGGGTGGTAGGCAGTATGAAGGCTGAGTGGTAGGCATTATGAGGGCCGGGCGGTAGGCAGTATCAGGGCCGGGTGGTAGGCAGTATGAAGGCTGGGTGGTAGGCAGTATGAAGGCTGGGCGGTAGGCAGTATTAAGGCTGGCTGGTAGGCAGTATTAAGGCTGGGCGGTAGGCAGTATCAGGGCCGGGTGGTAGGCAGTATGAAGGCTGGGTGGTAGGCAGTATGAAGGCTGGGTGGTAGGCAGTATGAAGGCTGGGTGGTAGGCAGTATGAAGGCTGGGTGGTAGGCAGTATGAAGGCCGGGCGGTAGGCGTTATGAGGGCCGGATGGTAGGCAGCATGAAGGCTGGGTGGTAGGCAGTATGAAGGCTGGGTAGTAGGCCGTTATGAGGGCCGGGTGGTAGGCAGTATGAAGGCTGAGTGGTAGGCATTATGAGGGCCGGGCGGTAGGCAGTATCAGGGCCGGGTGGTAGGCAGTATGAAGGCTGGGTGGTAGGCGTTATGAGGGCCGGGCGGTAGGCAGTATCAGGGCCGGGTGGTAGGCAGTATGAAGGCTGGGCGGTAGGCAGTATTAAGGCTGGGTGGTAGGCAGTATGAAGGCTGGGTGGTAGGCAGTATCAGGGCCGGGTGGTAGGCAGTATCAAGACCAGGTGGTAGACAGTGTGAAGGCTGGGTGGTAGGCAGTATGAAGGCTGGGTGGTAGGCAGTATCAGGGCCGGGTGGTAGGCAGTGTGAAGGCTGGGTGGTAGGCAGTATGAAGGCCGGGCGGTAGGCGTTATGAAGGTTAGGTGGTAGGCAGTATGAAGGCTGGGTGGTAGGCAGTGTGAAGGCTGGGTGGTAGGCAGTATGAAGGCCGGGCGGTAGGCAGTATGAAGGCTGGGTGGTAGGCAGTATGAAGGCTGGGTGGTAGGCAGTATGAAGGCTGGGTAGTAGGCGTTATGAGGGCCGGGTGGTAGGCAGTATGAAGGCTGGGTGGAAGGCAGTATGAAGGTCGGGTGGTAGGCAGTATGAAGGCTGGGTGGTAGGCGTTATGAGGACCGGGTGGTAGGCAGTATGAAGGTCGGGTGGTAGGCAGTATGAAGGCTGGGTGGTAGGCGTTATGAGGACTGGGTGGTAGGCATTATGGGGGCCGGGCAATAGGCGATATGAGGGCCCAATAGCTGGATGACTGGCTCCCCTACTACCTAAGGTGTGTTTGCTGTTGCTGTTGAAGTATCAGTCTCGAACGCACCCCTAATTAAAGCTGTCACGGCTGGGCGCCTGCAGAGATAATGTTCTATTATTATAGTAATTTGTTTCAATTAAACGCTCAGTGATTTTACAATAACAATTGTGAATCTCAGTCAGTGAGACATCACTCTCAAACAGGTTTGCTCCAATCAGGGAGGGTGTGAACAGGGGGATTGAAGGCTTAGTTAGTCTGGGCAGTAAAGTAGGGGCGCTATTCAATCACACTGCATTTGTACATTGTGTGAAAATGCTTTCTTCAGCCAAAGGAAGACATTGAGACCATCCTCCGCTCATGCTGTTTCTCTGTTTGACATGACAATGCTATGTATGGCCACGCATACGGACAATGCTATGTATGGCCACGCATACGGACAATGCTATGTATGGCCACGCATACGGACAATGCTATGTATGGCCACGCATACGGACAATGCTATGTATGGCCACGCATACGGACAATGCTATGTATGGCCACGCATACGGACAATGCTATGTATGGCACGCATACAGACAATGCTATGTATGGCCACGCATACGGACAATGCTATGTATGGCCACGCATACGGACAATGCTATGTATGGCCACGCATACGGACAATGCTATGTATGGCCACGCATACGGACAATGCTATGTATGGCCACGCCATACGGACAATGCTATGTATGGCCACGCCCTATGCCCTAGGACAATGCTATGTCCTTGGTCCCCAGTCCATACTGATAATGCTATGTATAGCCACGGTCATACGGACATCTTGGTATGTATGGCCACCCGGCATAGCGGACAATGCTCTGTTTCTTCCTATGGCCACGCATACGGACAATGCTATGTATGGCCACACATACTGACAATGCTATGTATGGCCACACATACTGACAATGCTATGTATGGCCACACATACTGACAATGCTATGTATGGCCACACATACTGACAATTCTATGTATGGCCACGCATACTGACAATGCTATGTATGGCCACGCATACTGACAATTCTATGTATGGCCACGCATACTGACAATTCTATGTATGGCCACGCATACTGACAATGCTATGTATGGCCACGCTTACTGCAATCCTACCATTCCAATACAATACTACAACGAGCAAATAGTCCATGCATAGTGGTGATCCAGTCAATGTTATTGTATAGTATTTAATCAATCAGTCAAATATATTTGTAAAGCCCTTCTTACATCAGCTGATGTCACAAAGTGCTGTCCAGAAACCCAGCTTAAAACCCCAAACAGCAAGCAATGCAGATGTAGAAGCACAGTGGCTAGGAAAAACTCCCTAGAAAGGCCGCAACCTAGGAAGAAACCCAGAGAGTAACCAGGCTGTGAGGGGTGGCCAGTCCTCTTCTGGCTGTGCCGGGTGGAGATTATAACAGAACATGGCCAAGATGTTCAAATGTTCATAGATGACCAGCAGGGTCTAATAATAATAATCACAGTGGTTGTAGAGGGTGCAACAGGTCAGCACCTCAGGAGTAAATGTCAGTTGGCTTTTCATAGCCGATCATTCAGAGTATCTCTACCACTCCTGCTGTCTCTTGAGAGTTGAAAACAGCAGGTCTGGGACAGGTAGCACATCCAGTGAACAGGTCAGGGTTCCATAGCTGCAGGCAGAACAGTTGAAACTGAAGCAGCAGCACGATATTAGTATTGGCTCCTAAAAGTGGTCCTTTGTAGCTCAGCTGGTTTAGAATGGTGGTTGTAACCCCAGGTTAATGGGTTCGATTCCTGGGCCCACCGTTTTATGTAAAATATGCATTTAGTTGCATGTTCACATTGTCTCTTTAGCCCTCTAGTTATTGGGTCCTAAATACAATTACACATATGGAGATGATTTGAATAATGTGAATTCATTCTTAGGATAAAAAGTAAGAAGTATCCATTCCATACTGCCTCTCTCTGTGAAGCTCTAGCTCTGTAATTTCCTTCAATGTGGTATTACAGTTGCTGGTCAGATCTCCTTAGCTAAATCATATGGTGCAGGCAATCTGAGCTGCGACGAAACCATTTCAAAGGTAAAGCTAGAGGATCATAAGCTTTCTGATGTCCCTTCATAATTGAAAAGCTTTTGTTATTTGACTCTCATTTCACTATGATGCACAGGATGTGAATACAAAACATGGCAACCATAACAACAGCGGAGAGAGGGGAACAGATTTGCCCCAAAGTTTTGTCATACTTGCCTTTGCATCACAGTTAGGGTCCGCTGGCTGTTCATTCTGGACGTTGGAAATGCAATATCAAACTGTCTCCCAGCCGTGTGTGTGTGCGTGTGAATTGTGTGTGTGTATGCATATATACATGTGTTTGTGTGACTTCTACATCCAGAAGTGTAAAAGAATAAAGCGAAATTCTCCTTTCACAATGGAGATGGCTAATTTATTACATCATCGCCCGTTGCATCATCATTGCCCCTTTTAGAATGAAGAAAACATGTTGTCTGTCTGTCCTGGGGGGGATGCGAGTCAGACAGTAATGGCCAAATTAAGCCTGTTACCCAGACAGCACCCCCCCACGTCTAGCGATGATACCGTTTACGAATTAGCATACAGTACCTATGGCAACAGGCAACCTTTGTGAGATTCCGTCATAATGTTTGTACAGCCATCACCCACCTACTTTATTTAGCTCAGGGTGACTGCTTTCTCTCTCTCTCTCTCTGAGTCTGAAATGACAAACAGAAAACACTCCAAAACATTTAATAAAAGTGCCTTAAAGATAACTATTTCGTTAAACTGTTGTGTAATTATGTGACTTGTGATCATGTTGCGTTGCACTAATAGGGTTTCTACATGTACTGTATAGAGGGTCTTGCATTATGGTGTTCATATCTTAATGCACTAATAGGGTTTCTACATGTACTGTATAGAGGGTCTTGCATTATGGTGTTCATATCTTAATGCACTAATAGGGTTTCTACATGTACTGTATAGAGGGTCTTGCATTATGGTGTTCATATCTTAATGCACTAATAGGGTTTCTACATGTACTGTATAGAGGTCTTGCATTATGGTGTTCATATCTTAATGCACTAATAGGGTTTCTACATGTACTGTATAGAGGGTCTTGCATTATGGTGTTCATATCTTAATGCACTAATAGGGTTTCTACTGTATAGAGGTCTTGTAATAGGGTTTCTACATGTACTGTATAGAGGTCTTGCATTATGGTGTTCATATCTTAATGCACTAATAGGGTTTCTACATGTACTGTATAGAGGGTCTTGCATTATGGTGTTCATATCTTAATGCACTAATAGGGTTTCTACATGTACTGTATAGAGGGTCTTGCATTATGGTGTCTATCTTAATGCATTTTCTACATGTACTGTGTCTTGCATATCTTAATGCACTAATAGGGTTTCTACATGTACTGTATAGAGGGTCTTGCATTATGGTGTTCATATCTTAATGCACTAATAGGGTTTCTACATGTACTGTATAGAGGGTCTTGCATTATGGTGTTCATATCTTAATGCACTAATAGGGTCTTGCACTGTATAGGGGTCTTGCATTATGGTGTTCATATCTTAATGCACTAATAGGGTTTCTACATGTACTGTATAGAGGGTCTTGCATTATGGTGTTCATATCTTAATGCACTAATAGGGTTTCTACATGTACTGTATAGAGGGTCTTGCATTATGGTGTTCATATCTTAATGCACTAATAGGGTTTCTACATGTACTGTATAGAGGGTCTTGCATTATGGTGTTCATATCTTAATGCACTAATAGGGTTTCTACATGTACTGTATAGAGGGTCTTGCATTATGGTGTTCATATCTTAATGCACTAATAGGGTTTCTACATGTACTGTATAGAGGTCTTGCATTATGGTGTTCATATCTTAATGCACTAATAGGGTTTCTACATGTCTTGCACTGTATAGTACTGGGTCTTGCATTATGTGTTCATATCTTAATGCACTAATAGGGTTTCTACATGTACTGTATAGAGGGTCTTGCATTATGGTGTTCATATCTTAATGCACTAATAGGGTTTCTACATGTACTGTATAGAGGGTCTTGCATTATGGTGTTCATATCTTAATGCACTAATAGGGTTTCTACATGTACTGTATAGAGGGTCTTGCATTATGGTGTTCATATCTTAATGGACTAATAGGGTTTCTACATGTACTGTATAGAGGGTCTTGCATTATGGTGTTCATATCTTAATGGCGTGAAATGTAAAAGGTAATACTCTACTGAACAAAAATATAAAACGCAACATGTAAAGTGTTGGTCCCATGGTTCATGGGACCAATAAAAATGAAATAAAAGATCCCAGAAATATTCTATGAAATATTTCTCTAAAATGTTGTACACAAATTTGTTTACATTCCTGTTAGTGAACATTTCTCCTTTACCAAGATAATCCATCCACCTGACAGGTGTGACATATCAAGAAGCTAATTAAACAGCATGATCATTACTCAGGTGTACCTTGTTCTGGGGACAATAAAAGGCCACTCTAAAATATGCAGTTTTGCCACACAACACAATGCCACATATGTCTCAAGATTTCAGGGAGCGTGCAATTGGCATGCTGACTGCAGAAATGTCCACCAGAGCTGTTGCCAGATAATTTAATGTTAATTTCTCTACCATAAGCCGCCTCTAATGTCATTTTGACCTGACTGCAGTTCGGCATCGTAACTGACTTCAGTGGGAAAATGCTCACCTTCGATGGCTACTGGCATGCTGGAGAAGTGTGCTCTTCACAGATGAATCCCGGTTTCAACTGTATTGGGCAGATGGTGTCATGTCGGCCAGCGGTTTGCTGATGTCAACGTTGTGAACAGAGTGTGGTGGGGTAATGGTATGGGCAACGAACACAATTGCATTTTATCAATGCTAATTTTAATGCACAGAGATATCGTGATGAGATCATGAGGCCCATTGTTGTGTCATTCATCCGCCGCCATTACCTCGTGTTTCACCATGGTAATGCACGCCCCCCTGTACACAATTCCTGGAAGCTGAAAATGTCCCTGTTCTTCCATGGCCTGCATACTCACCAGACGTCACCCACTGATCATATTTGGGATGCTCTGGATTGATGTGTACGACATCGTGTTCAAGTTCTCGCCAATATCCAGCAACTTTGCACAGCCATTGAAGAGGAGTGGGACAACATTCCACAGGCCACAATCAACAGCTTGATAAACTCTATGCGAAGGAGATGTGTCGCGCTGCATGAGGCAAATGGTGGTCACACCAGGTACTGACTGGTTTTCTGATCCATACCCCTACCATTTTTAAAGTTATCTGTGACCAACAGATGTATATGTGTATTTCCAGTCATCTGAAATCCATAGATTAGGGCCTGATTAATTTATTTCAATTGACTGATTTCCTTATATGAACTGTAACTCAATAAAATCCCCAAAATGGTTGAGTTTATATTTTTGTTCAGTGTATTAACAAGACGCGTTCTGTACTGCTCCTTAGTTTTTAGAGGGTCAAATTCAATTTCTTTGAATTGACAACATGCAAAAGAAACTACAGAGTATGTTGTATATGTTTACCTTATACATGGATGAAACCCCTTAGTTTCAATTGACACAATGCTTCTGCTGTTTACTTCTCAATGTACCTTTTGCTCCCATAATTGCTATTTTCTTGTGTTGGCATGGTTTTGGTGATTGCACAAGGGAATACAGTCAATACAGTGTTTGCACACACTATCAGAAACCAATGCAAGGTGTACTAACCTTCGTGAATTCATTCAACTCATTTCTCACAAAGAGACGCCTTTTATTTGCAATATATGAAGAGAAGAGAATATATTTTAGAAATGAACTATTTTAAGAGTTTAGATTTGTAATAAATTCACAGTCTGAAGCTCCTGACATGTAGAAATACTACAACATCCTGCTTTCCAAGTGATTGATCAACTAATCAAAATCAGGTTTATAAGGTCATATTTTGTATAATATTTTGTATAATCTTACTATCTGACTTTTATGCCCCATATTTCACATCTCAGCTTTAGTGAAAAAGGAATGCTACGAAGAACCAGTTAGAATATGAATAGTGGCAAAATGTGTCTATTACTGCATTCCAAACAAATATCATGAATTATTCATGTTTGATTGAAAGGGAAATGATTGAGTAGTCTGCTATGGCCTCTTCTTCCTCAAACAATAAGAATTAGATAGGTAATTCCTCTTGTTCCAAGAACCCCGCCACAGTTCTATTAAAACAGATAGATCCAAATAGGAAACTACAGAGGACCCCTGTACCTTGCCACTCTGTTCCACAGGTCTCTTGTTTGTTTATATGAAGCATAGTGTGCTCAGATTAAAGGGTGATCATTTCACCCAGAGGCTGTTGCTATGGAAATAGGTCTGCAGTAGTTATAATAGGCCATTCATGTTTGATTAATTGTTTTTTCAACGCTTCTTGGTTTGTGAAGACCCTTAAAGAGCAGCTCCACCGAAAATGGAAAATTAATGGATATTTTTTTTCCTTTCTCTTTTTTTGCTAAAGCTATTCATTATGTTTGAAAAGTGGAGTGATGGTGTTTTGAATTATGATTTGAGTTTGGAAAATACTGTTTTGTGTGGGGTGAGGTTAAAATACGGTTATTTGAAATGCAAGAGGAATGTCTTTGTTCAGGCAGCTTTTTGTAAGCTGCTGCCGAGGGAAACAAAAAAAATCTTACGTCCTGTAAATATTTTGGGGGTTTTCAAAGCATAGAGTCTGTTAAACATTACATTACCAGTACATTTTATTCTCAGCAACCTACTGGGGCCAATTATGATTACAGCGCTGTAGACCCTTCATCTCAGAGGCTCTACTTGTGTTTATCAAGATCTCATATGCTAGGGCCCCTGCAATTAGATCTTTTTAGCACAGCACTAATGTGTAATGTATTATTTAACTCATGAATGTTTAACAGGGCTTATAAATGCTAGTTGATCACTTTCTGATCTGTAAATTGACAAACATTCCCAAGTTATGCTTGCATTACGGCCTGTTTTGGCTCGTGTATGTCCTGATAGATTTTGAATGTATTTTATTTGAGATCTGTTAGACTACTAAGGGCGTTACTTCATGAGGACTCTCTTTAAGCAGTGGAACGCATGTATCCTCCTTTAAATGGGTCAACTTCCAAAAATTAACTTGGAAGTGCAGTGTTTTTTCTACTTGAATGGCCAACCAGAGTCATTTTAGTCTATAGGCTAATGTTCTATGAGCAGAGCTTGTGCTCTGAACCATCCTGGTAGTGGAAAATCAGAGTAAACGTTGACCATGTTGTGCTGTGAACCATCCTGGTAGTGGAAAATCAGACTAAACGTTGACCATGTTGTGCTCTGAACCATCCTGGTAGTGGAAAATCAGACTAAACGTTGACCATGTTGTGCTCTGAACCATCCTGGTAGTGGAAAATCAGACTAAACGTTGACCATGTTGTTACAGTGGCAAGACACCTCCCACCTGACTTTGAACATTATGTGATTTATTCAGTTGGGTTTGGAACAGATAGTCTTTGATTGCTGATTGTTGGTGTGATTGTTGGTGTGGTTTCTGGTGTGATTGTTGGTGTGATTAATGATACTGTATGTTGTTCAAGGTCATTTGTTGTTCAAGGTCATTTGACATTTAACACATCAAATCTTGCCTCAAAGCACAATCAAGATAAAAATGGCCAGAAAAGTGCAATTTAGTGGAGGAACTCATGGTGTGTGTTTCAATTGTGACTGAGGAGAGTGGGAAAATCAAGATAAGTTGGCTTCCGGCCAGTCCTAAGGAGATCAGTGGGACCAGTGAACCTGGGAACGACACACTCACTTTCTCTGATCTCCTACCTACCGCTTTCCCTCCTTAACGCAGGCGCCAAGTTTTTAGGCAAATTGGGAATATACTGTACAATTGATGAAGTTAAAGTAGTAAAGCTGGTCTTCTTCTCTCACCCAGATCCAGGAGATGACTCGCCACGACGGCTCACATTATGACCTCAGCCGTCACAACCCCCATCTGATAAACAGGTCACCTAGGATACTGTCCCATCAGCCCATGAGTGCACTGTCCCAACTGAACTCTCAGGTTGGCCGGAGCGCTCTTACCCATGGTTCTCCCTCACCTCCTGGAAGTAAACCAGCCACACCCTCTCCCTCGAGCTCTACACAGGAAGAGGAAACCGATTCCCACCATAAGGTACTGATGTGGCAATGCTTCTTTGATTTCGCTGAACCTAGGGAAAGTCAGGGTGTTGCTGTCGTTGGTGTTGGGTGTTGCACGGCTGAAGGAAATTGTCAAATATTGGTGCATCTATAACTAGATTTTTTTTCAGACAGGATTGTGTGACTTGCTGTCACATTGTTGAATTTGTGTATGTATGGCAGAATGACAGTGATTTTATGGCAATTATTCAACAAGCCAGTGTATTTCTGAGAGCCTGCGTATCTCCAATCTCATAGGTAATAAAGGACCATCTGGTGTTTTTTAAAATATTGGCTTCAAATCCTAGTTCAAACTGAAAGTAATGCAGCTTTTTATTTTTTATTTTTGTTATAATTGTTTTGCTGTCTAAATTATTTCACTTGAAATGTTCCCGTAATGTGGGATTTGCTGAGAATCTGTTATCACCATGTCACCTCCTTAATTGCACATTGTTAATTGTCACATCAAGAAAGGATCATGGACAAACAACTTCTTACTCCCTTTCCAGTTATGTTGTGGATCATTTTGTTTAAATTCCCTTGTTGCTTTATATCTGTTCACATAACTGGTATTGTTGCTGTTCTCTAGGCCCTCTCCATAGCGATTAACAGAAGCTCTGTTCAATTCTTTATATTGCAGCAATGGCAACAGGGATGCATTTGGATGTTTCTGTCTGTATTCGTCTGTAATACGTCTCTATTAGAATGGGAGATAGAACTTGAGGCAACGTACTGTAGTTCCAAACCAAATGTCTTGAAGCAACACTCTTCTATATTGTGTACTGTGGTGTTCTAGACCTCTACACACCTATCAATAGATGTGTTTCTCCGCTGTGGGGTAAACAAGTTGAAAAGGACAGGGAAAATTGAGGGAGTATATGTGTGCCTCAATCCCTCACAGCTCTTTCATTTGAAACAAGGACACAGGAATAAATACTCAATAAGTGACATTCATTTAATTTATGTAAATCCATACAACAGAGCATACAGAAATGACTCACCAATCAGGGCTCTCATTGGATTTGTTTCCATTAACCTGGGGGATTAGAAAAGAAGAACATGAACGTATAATTGAATCCGGGGGTTTCTATAGTGTTGTTGCATATTTATCAGCCTCAAGCACAGAGTGATACAACATTAGACCAGCACATTTTCTGCAACACAATATTTTCTCCACCATACAAGCTCCCCACTGTGCATGACTGTCCATGTATGAATAAAAAACGATTACCATCAGTATATAATTCCATTAGCCTCCAATGTATTCAACATCCACATCAAAGCTAGTAGAAACAGAGGTGATTTTGAATACATTTTGCTCCGTTGCACAAAAGTTGGAATCTATTATCTTAAATGAAACTCTTTAAAGAAGACTGCCGTCGGGAATGTTAGGTGAGAAATGTACAGTTTTACCTAGTCCGGGGAGAAATGCGTTTGTGTTGTTTTGATAAATCATTTTTGACAATGTAAACAACGTACTGCTGAAGAAAAACGCCCAGTTTAAGTTGGAATGGATAATGGTAGTGTTATATTAGATTTGAGAGTCTGTGTCTCAGTTTATTTTCATAGAGTGCAATTCAAAGCAAAAGAGTATCATACTGTAAATACATGTTCTTACAAGTAAATACAATGTTCTGTGTTTGATGTGAACAGGTTTATCTTGTTACATTGAATGTTTCTTTCCTGAGAATTCTAAATCAAACCCGAGTACTACTTTAAATCGTAGTTTAAGAGGGGAGTTGTTTGCAATTTCTTTTTTCACTGTGGATGTCTCTATTACTTGTAATGGATTTAATCAAACAAGTCATTACGATGAAAATGGAATCTAAATTAGTTTTCTTTTGTTTTTCGCAGCAAAAGTTCATAAACATTATTGTCTATTAACTTAGTAAGTAAGATAAGAGGTAAGTCATACTTATGCTGACACTGGACTGGCAACTCATCTCTTGATGTTGGGGATGCAGCTTGTTTGAGCTGTCTGGTGGGCATTGACACAGATGACTTGGCACACTGACCATGTTCATCTGTCTACGTGAGGCAGTGAAACGTTACCAACGGAAGGAGCTGTGCACTGAGGTGTGAAGTGAGAGGAGTGGGGAGTGTCTTGTCGCTGTGTTCTGTTGCTCTCCTCAGGTAATAGAGAGGAGAATGTACATAATGATCGCATACCATTGTGGAGAGCACTGTCGAAAGGGAACAGTTGATACTGCGTTTCTTACCCGTGTCATACAGTATAATTCTCTGTGAGTGAGCAGTTGTCTTATTGGTCAGTCTTCAAACAGAAAGACAGGAGACAAATGCATCGTTTTTTAAAATCTTCTTCCAGATGACGGGCGAGAAGCGGCCTTCCTCAGAGATGATGAAGCCCAAGACCAAACCGCAGAAGAAGAAGAAGAAAAAGGACCCCAACGAGCCGTCGAAACCCGTGTCGGCCTACGCCCTCTTCTTCAGGGACACCCAGGCGGCCATCAAGAGCTCCAACCCCAACGCCACCTTTGGGGACGTGTCCAAGATCGTGGCCTCCATGTGGGACAGCCTGGGAGAGGAGGCAAAACAGGTGCACACCAATACATACACGTTTATACACACACACACTGAACACACACACCAATACATACACGTTTATACACACACACACTGAACACACACACACCAATACATACACGTTTATACACACACACACACTGAACACACACACCAATACATACACGTTTATACACACACACACTGAACACACACACCAATACATACACGTTTATACACACACACACTGAACACACACACCAATACATACACGTTTATACACACACACACACTGAACACACACACCAATACATACACGTTTATACACACACACACTGAACACACACACCAATACATACACGTTTATACACACACACACTGAACACACACACCAATACATACACGTTTATACACACACACACTGAACACACACACCAATACATACACGTTTATACACACACACACTGAACACACACACCAATGCATACACGTTTATACACACACACACTGAACACACACACCAATACATACACGTTTATACACACACACACACTGAACACACACACCAATACATACATGTTTATACACACACACACTGAACACACACACAATACATACACGTTTATACACACACACACTGAACACACACACCAATACATACACGTTTATACACACACACACTGAACACACACACCAATACATACACGTTTATACACACACACACACTGAACACACACACCAATACATACACGTTTATACACACACACACTGAACACACACACCAATACATACACGTTTATACACACACACACTGAACACACACACCAATACATACACGTTTATACACACACACACTGAACACACACACCAATACATACACGTTTATACACACACACACTGAACACACACACCAATACATACACATTTATACACACACACACTGAACACACACTGAACACACACATGGGGTGGCAGGGTAGCCTAGTGGTTAGAGCGTTGGACTAGTAACCGGAAGGTTGCAAGTTCAAACCCCCGAGCTGACAAGGTACAAATCTGTCGTTCCGCCCCTAAACAGGCAGTTAACCCACTGTTCCTAGGCCGTCATTGAAAATAAGAATTTGTTCTTAACTGACTTTCCTGGTTAAATAAAGGTAAAATAAAAATACATACCGGTGCACGTTTATACACACACACTGAACACACACACCAATACATACACGTTTATACACACACACACTGAACACACACACCAATACATACACGTTTATACACACACACCAATACATACACGTTTATACACACACACCAATACATACACGTTTATACACACACACACTGAACACACACACCAATACATACACGTTTATGAACACACACACCAATACATACACGTTTATGAACACACACACCAATACATACACGTTTATACACACACACCAATACATACACGTTTATACACACACACCAATACATACATGTTTATACACACGCACCAATACATACACGTTTAAACACACACACACACTGAACACACACACCAATACATACACGTTTATACACACACACACTGAACACACACACCAATACATACACGTTTATACACACACACACTGAACACACACACCAATACATACACGTTTATACACACACACCAATACATACACGTTTATACACACACACACTGAACACACACACCAATACATACACGTTTATACACACACACACTGAACACACACACCAATACATACACGTTTATACACACACACACACTGAACACACACACCAATACATACATGTTTATACACACACACACTGAACACACACACCAATACATACACGTTTATACACACACACACTGAACACACACACCAATACATACACGTTTATACACACACACACTGAACACACACACCAATACATACACGTTTATACACACACACACACTGAACACACACACCAATACATACACGTTTATACACACACACACTGAACACACACACCAATACATACACGTTTATACACACACACACTGAACACACACACCAATACATACACGTTTATACACACACACACTGAACACACACACCAATACATACACGTTTATACACACACACACTGAACACACACACCAATACATACACATTTATACACACACACACTGAACACACACTGAACACACACATGGGGTGGCAGGGTAGCCTAGTGGTTAGAGCGTTGGACTAGTAACCGGAAGGTTGCAAGTTCAAACCCCCGAGCTGACAAGGTACAAATCTGTCGTTCCGCCCCTAAACAGGCAGTTAACCCACTGTTCCTAGGCCGTCATTGAAAATAAGAATTTGTTCTTAACTGACTTTCCTGGTTAAATAAAGGTAAAATAAAAATACATACCGGTGCACGTTTATACACACACACTGAACACACACACCAATACATACACGTTTATACACACACACACTGAACACACACACAATACATACACGTTTATACACACACACCAATACATACACGTTTATACACACACCAATACATACACGTTTATACACACACACACTGAACACACACACCAATACATACACGTTTATGAACACACACACCAATACATACACGTTTATGAACACACACACCAATACATACACGTTTATACACACACACCAATACATACACGTTTATACACACACACCAATACATACATGTTTATACACACGCACCAATACATACACGTTTAAACACACACACACACACTGAACACACACACCAATACATACACGTTTATACACACACACACTGAACACACACACCAATACATACACGTTTATACACACACACACTGAACACACACACCAATACATACACGTTTATACACACACACCAATACATACACGTTTATACACACACACACTGAACACACACACCAATACATACACGTTTATACACACACACACTGAACACACACACCAATACATACACGTTTATACACACACACACACTGAACACACACACCAATACATACATGTTTATACACACACACACTGAACACACACACCAATACATACACGTTTATACACACACACACTGAACACACACACCAATACATACACGTTTATACACACACACACTGAACACACACACCAATACATACACGTTTATACACACACACACACTGAACACACACACCAATACATACACGTTTATACACACACACACTGAACACACACACCAATACATACACGTTTATACACACACACACTGAACACACACACCAATACATACACGTTTATACACACACACACTGAACACACACACCAATACATACACGTTTATACACACACACACTGAACACACACACCAATACATACACATTTATACACACACACACTGAACACACACTGAACACACACATGGGGTGGCAGGGTAGCCTAGTGGTTAGAGCGTTGGACTAGTAACCGGAAGGTTGCAAGTTCAAACCCCCGAGCTGACAAGGTACAAATCTGTCGTTCCGCCCCTAAACAGGCAGTTAACCCACTGTTCCTAGGCCGTCATTGAAAATAAGAATTTGTTCTTAACTGACTTTCCTGGTTAAATAAAGGTAAAATAAAAATACATACCGGTGCACGTTTATACACACACACTGAACACACACACCAATACATACACGTTTATACACACACACACTGAACACACACACCAATACATACACGTTTATACACACACACCAATACATACACGTTTATACACACACACCAATACATACACGTTTATACACACACACACTGAACACACACACCAATACATACACGTTTATGAACACACACACCAATACATACACGTTTATGAACACACACACCAATACATACACGTTTATACACACACACCAATACATACACGTTTATACACACACACCAATACATACATGTTTATACACACGCACCAATACATACACGTTTAAACACACACACCAATACATACACGTTTATGCACACTGAACACACACACCTATATACACACACACACTGAACACACACACCAATACATACACGTTTATACACACTGAACACACACACCTATATACACACACACACTGAACACACACACCAATACATACACGTTTAAACACACACACCAATACATACACGTTTATGCACACTGAACACACACACCTATATACACACACACACTGAACACACACACCAATACATACACGTTTATGCACACTGAACACACACACCTATATACACACACACACCAATACATACACGTTTATACACACACACACACCCACACACTCTGAAATGAGTGGATAACATTTTGCAGCTCTTAATGACATAATTGTATTCCTGATATAATAACATTAACTTTAACGTCATAACACCTTGACAAACATATATATATATATATATACAGTCCTGGCCAAAAGTTTTGAGGATGACACAAATATTAATTTTCACAAAGTCTGCAGCCTCAGTTTGTATAATAGCAATTTGCATATACTCCAGAATGTTATGAATGGTGATCAGATTAATTGCAATTAATTGTCAAGTTCCTCTTTGCCATGCAAATGAACTGAATCCCCCAAAAACATTTCCACTGCCACAAAGGGACCAGCTGACATCATGTCAGTGATTATCTCGTTAACACAGGTGTGAGTGTTGACGAGGATAAGGCTGGAGATCACTCTGTCATGCTGATTGAGTTTGAATAACAGCCTGGAAGCTTCAAAAGGAGGGTAGTGCTTGGAATCATTGTTTTTGTCAGTCATGGTTACCTGCAAGGAAACACGAGCCGTCATCATTGCGTTGCACAAACATGCCTTTTCCAGGCAAGGATATTGCTGCCAGTAAGATTGCACCTAAATCAACCATTTATCGGATCATCAAGACCTTCAAGGAGAGCGGTTCAATTGTTGTGAAGAAGGCTTCAGGGCGCCCAAGAAAGTCCAGCAAGCGCCAGGACCGTCTCCTAAAGTTGATTCAGCTGCGGGATCAGGGTACCACCAGTACAGAGCTTGCTCAGGAATGGCAGCAGGCAGGTGTGAGTGCATCTGCACGCACAGTGAGATGAAGACTTTTGGAGGATGGCCTAGTGTCAAGAAAGGCAGCAAAGAAGCCACTTCTCTCCAGGAAAAATATCAGGAACAAACTGATATTCTGCAAAAGGTACATGGATTGGACTGCTGAGGACTGGGGTAAAGTCATTTTCACTGATGAATCCCCTTTACGATTGTTTGGGGCATCCAGAAAAAAGCTTGTCCGGAGAAGACAAGGTGAGCGCTACCATCAGTCCTGTGTCATGCCAACAGTAAAGCATCCTGAGACCATTCATGTGTGGGGTTGCTTCTCAGCCAAGGGAGTGGGCTCACTCACAATTTTGCCTAAGAACACAGCCCTGAATAAAGAATCGTACCAACACATCCTCCGAGAGAAACTTCTCCCAACTATCCAGGAACAGTTTGGTGATGAACAATGCCTTTTCCAGCATGATGGAGCACCTTGCCATAAAGGCAAATGTGATAACTAAGTGGCTCGGGGAACAAAACATCGATATTTTGGGTCCATAGTCAGGAAACTCCCCAGACCTTAATCCCATTGAGAACTTGTGGTCAATCCTCAAGAGGCGTGTGGACAAACGAAACCCCACAAATTCTGACAAAGTCCATGCATTTATTATGCAAGAATGGGCTGCCATCAGTCAGGATGTGGCCCAGAAGTTAATTGACAGCATGCCAGGGCGGATTGCAGAGGTCTTGAAAAAGATTCTTTGCATCAACATGTAATTGTCAATAAAAGCCTTTGACACATGAAATGCTTGTAATTATACTTCAGTATTCCATAGTAACATTTGACAAAAATATCTAAAGACACTGAAGCAGCAAACTTTGTGCAAATTCTCAAAACTTTTGGCCACGACTGTATGTATGTATATATATATATATGATCAGTGAAACACAACATAAAGGTACACAACATGGTCAACCTTCACTTAAGGTGTTTCTTCTAGCCAGAACCATGGAGGCCTACAGTATATTGAATAATTTTACTTTTTACCTTTATTTAACTAGGCAGGTCAGTTAATTAAGAACACATTTTTACTTTCAATGACGGCCTAGGAACAGTGGGTTAAAACCTCATGGGGACACTAGTTCCACTTTGGGAACACCCCCCACACCCCCTGAGCTGTAATGTGGCGCAGGGAACGCAATAAATAATCCTAAAAATATTTAACCTCCACAGATTAGCAAGAAAAATAGCTCAAATGAAAGATAAACAAGTTGTTTATCTACCCAGCAAGTCAGATTTCTAAAATGTTTTACGGCGAAAACATAGCACATATTTATGTCCAACCACCACTGCAGACATACCTCATTAGCATAGCCAAGTAGGAAAAAATATGCAATCAACAAACGCAGGATTAAAAGAAAAATAATTTCACTAACCTTTTGAAATCTTCATCAGATGACAGTAATATAACATGTTACACAGTACATTCATTTTTTTTTCAATAATCTGCAATATATATCCATAAATCTCTGTTTACAATTATGCATCGTTCAAAAAATGCTACTGCAATGTCAGGAGAAATAAATAGCTCCGGCAGATAACGTCAGCTAACAAGGAATACACATCATAAACTTTGACTAAATATGCATGTTTTACATATGTATAGCAAGATAAACTTCTTCTAAATGCAATCGCTGTGTTACATTTATTTTTAACGTTCCATTTTGCGTTCACTAGGCTATAATAGGGAGTCGGCGCTCCCATTTAGCATAATGACTCCTCTATCTTGGAGTCGACAGAAACCCAAAATTAACACATAAATATTATATTATATTTCATAAATATATTATATATGTTCTTCCATCAGAAGACCTGGAAGGGTTAATACTCACCAAGTTAGCGTTCAGTTTTCAAGTCTGTGTCTTTCGGTTCTCAAACTAGCCACATTTCGGTCGAAATGTATGCAAATTTATAGTGGATGCGCACCAAAACGTCGAAAGTATACATTATATGTCGAGTAAACTTGTCAAACTATGTTCATAATTAAGCCTTAACATGTTATAAAGGTCTACAGCAATCGTGAGGGCGAACAGACACACACACGTTGTTCAATCGATCCTGAGGAAAAGAGAGAAAAACTTCAGAGCGCGCATTGGGTACACTTTTTTTTGGCGTGACCGAGACCTTTCGGCACGCTGAACGTCTCGTGAGCGCCTCATCGAAAGCAGGCTTCGCGCTGAAGACGTAGAAACTGTTCCCATGGTTATAACTGCTTGGTAAGTGCGTATACGATGACGTCAAAGTGGGGGCAACTTTTTCCATTACAAGAGAGACTTTGGGAGAATGCATGCCCTGACACTTCTGCTTTACATAGAGACAAAATTTTAACGGTTTTAGAAGCTTTAGAGTGTTTTCTATTCGATAATATTTTTTATATGCATATATTAGCAACTTTTGACAAAAATGTATCATGTTTTATATGGGTACCGAATTCCTCCAGAAGGGGCAGTAATCAGGGCTAGCCCTAACAGGTTTTAACTGCCTGTTCAGGGGCAGAATGACAGATTAGTACCTTGTCAGCTGGGAGATTTGAACTTTCAATCTTTAAGTTACTAGTCCAACGTTCTAAACACTAGGCTACCCTGCCGCCCCGGCAATAATCCCGATGTAGCTAAATGTCAGTATGACAGTCATCTCTAGCCAACACCTCACGCGTCTGTCAGAACACGAGCTCCATAGAATCTCCTGTCAATGAGAAGAAATGTTATATTCACACAGTCGTCACAGAAAACAATAGTTGAACCAACAACAAACCTTAGACAATCATCTTTGTTCTCGCCGTAGAGGGGGAGGCACAATAAAGGCTCACGTCAAAGACAATCATCTTTGTTCTCGCCGTAGAGGGGGAGGCACAATAAAGGCTCACGTCAAAGAAAATCATCTTTGTTCTCGCCGTAGAGGGGGAGGCACAATAAAGGCTCACGTCAAAGACAATCATCTTTGTTCTCGCCGTAGAGGGGGAGGCACAATAAAGGCTCACTTCAAAGAAAATCATCTTTGTTCTCGCCGTAGAGGGGGAGGCACAATAAAGGCTCACGTCAAAGACAATCATCTTTGTTCTCGCCGTAGAGGGGGAGGCACAATAAAGGCTCACGTCAAAGAAAATCATCTTTGTTCTCGCCGTAGAGGGGAGGCACAATAAAGGCTCACGTCAAAGAAAATCATCTTTGTTCTCGCCGTAGAGGGGGAGGCACAATAAAGGCTCACGTCAAAGACAATCATCTTTGTTCTCGCCGTAGAGGGGAGGCACAATAAAGGCTCACGTCAAAGAAAATCATCTTTGTTCTCGCCGTAGAGGGGGAGGCACAATAAAGGCTCACGTCAAAGACAATCATCTTTGTTCTCGCCGTAGAGGGGGAGGCACAATAAAGGCTCACGTCAAAGAAAATCATCTTTGTTCTCGCCGTAGAGGGGGAGGCACAATAAAGGCTCACGTCAAAGACAATCATCTTTGTTCTCGCCGTAGAGGGGGAGGCACAATAAAGGCTCACGTCAAAGACAATCATCTTTGTTCTCGCCGTAGAGGGGGAGGCACAATAAAGGCTCACGTCAAAGAAAATCAATATCTCATTCCTAGTCACAAATAGTAGCACATCCATCAACCTTAAAGTGATAGTTCACTTCAAAATCAAAATGTGTCAGAAGTTTCCAGACCTCGTCCATATAGCTGCATCTACGCTACCGATGGTGTGGATATGGACTGTTCCCATTAATAGATCCATTTTTAAGCCTGATAACATCTGATGAACTTTGATTTCGGGCTGAACTGTCAACTTAATATCTAATTTATTAGTATCTGTCCATTTCAGCCCATGGGAGGGGTTTGTAGGAGAAATGAACGCTCCCAGATTGTGTCAATGCTGTCTGTTGTTAATGGCATGACAAGCAGTGAAAGGGCATCACGATTGTCATGAAAATGTCCTTATTTGCCTTGATTTGAACTTTGAACTGTGGAACACATACAGGTACAGCAACAGTATCATTTCCATGCATTTCATTTTAATATTTAGCACCTTTATTTACCAATAAATGGTGAATACTGTGAAACACGGCACCATATGAATTGCACCATAGATTAAAAGGGTTGGAAACAAAACAACCAAAGACTAGATACCAAATATTATTCTGAGATAATTAGCTTTAAAGTTCCGAACCCTCATTGGTTTGAATGGTATCAGCAATGTTTATCTTGTATTCTTTTGAACTTAACAACATGCATTGCGGTATTTAGAGTAATACAGTGCATTCGGAAAGTATTCAGACCATTTGACTTTTTCCACATTTTGTTACGTTACAGCCTTATTCTAAAATGTATTAAATTGGTTGTATTGCTAATTTATAAAATATTTCAAACTAAAATATCACATTTACATAAGTATTCAGACCATTTACTCAGTACTTTGTTGAAGCCCCTTTGGCAGCGATTACAACCTGGAGTCTTCTTGGGTATGACGCTACAAGCTTGGCCCACCTGTATTTGGGGTGTCTTCCATTCTTCTCTACAGATCCTCTCAAGCTCTGTCAGGTTGGATGAGGAGCGTTGCAGAGATGTTCGATTGGGTTCAAGTCTGAGCTCTGGCTGGGCCACTCAAGGACATTCAGAGACTTGTCCCCAAGCCACTCCTGCGTTATCTTGGCTGTGTGCCTGTCCTGTTGGACGGTGAACCTTCGCACCAGTCTGAGGTCCTGAGCTATCATGCTTCACCATAGGGATGGTGCCAGGTTTCCTCCAGACGTGACGCTTTGCATTCAATCTTAGTTTCATCAGACCAGATAATCTTGTTTCCCATGGTCTGAGAGTATTTAAGTGCCTTTTGGCAAACTCTAAGCAGGTTGTAATGTACTCTACCATAAAGGCCTGATTGGTGGAGTGCTGCAGAGATGGTTGTCCTTCTGGAAGGTTCTCCCATCTCCACAGAGAAACTCTAGAGCTCTGTCAGAGTGACCATCGGGTACTTGGTGAGCTCCCTGACCAAGGCCCTTCTCCCCCCGACTGCTCAGTTTGGCCGGGCAGCCAGCTCTAGAAAGAGTCTTGGTGTTTCCAAACTTCTGCCATTTAAGAATGATGGAGGCCACTGTGTTCTTGGGTACCTTAAATGCTGCAGGTCCCACAGTTGACAGTGCATGTCAGAGCAAAAACCAAGCCATAAGGTGGAAGGAATTGTCCGTAGAGCCCAAAGACTAGATTGTGTCAAGGCATAGATTCGCAGTCTGAGGTCCTGAGCGCTCTGGAGCAGGTTTCCATCAAGGATCTCACAGTACTAGTCTCCCAGTCCCTGCTACAGTATATAGACAGGTGTGTGCCTTTCCAAATCATGTCCAATCAATTGAATTTACCACAGGTGGACTCATCTCAAGGATGATCACTGGAAACAGGATGCACCTGAGCTCAATTTCGTGTCTCATACCAAAGGGTCTGAATACTTATGTAAATAAGGTATTTCTGATTTTTATTTTTAATACATTTGCAAATAAAAAAAGGTTTTTGCTTTGTCATTATGGGGTATTTTGTGTAGATTGCTGAAGAAAACATTTTATTTAATCCATTTTAGAACAAGGCATGTGGAAAAAGTCCATGGGTCTGAATACTTTCCGAAGGTAGAGCACATTGAACAGAACAAGGCTAATGTAAATAACTACATTTAGACAAAGATGCAGATAGAACCTTATGGTCCCAAGCTCTCAATATGCTTATTTGATGCCTGGCTTATGTGATACCTGGCTAATGTGATGCCTGGCTAATGTGATGCCTGGCTAATGTGATGCCTGGCTAATGTGATGCCTGGATAATGTGATGCCTGGCTTTTGTGATGCCTGACTTATGTGATGCATGGCTAATGTGATGCCTGGCTAATGTGATGCCTGGCTAATGTGATGCCTGGCTAATGTGATGCCTGGCTAATGTGATGCCTGGCTTTTGTGATGCCTGACTTATGTGATGCATGGCTAATGTGATGCCTGGCTAATGTGATGCCTGACTTATGTGATGCATGGCTAATGTGATGCCTGGCTAATGTGATGCCTGACTTATGTGATGCCTGGCTTATGTGATGCATGGCTAATGTGATGCCTGGCTAATGTGATGCCTGGCTAATGTGATGCCTGACTTATGTGATGCATGGCTTATGTGATGCCTGGCTTATGTGATGCCTGGCTAATGTGATGCCTGGCTAATGTGATGCCTGACTTATGTGACGCCTGGCTTATGTGACGCCTGGCTTATGTGATGCCTGGCTTATGTGATGCCTGGCTTATGTGATGCATGGCTTATGTGATGCCTGGCTTATGTGATGCATGGCTAATGTGATGCCTGGCTAATGTGATGCCTGGCTAATGTGATGCCTGGCTAATGTGATGCCTGACTTATGTGATGCCTGGCTTATGTGATGCATGGCTAATGTGATGCCTGGCTTATGTGATGCATGGCTAATGTGATGCCTGGCTAATGTGATGCCTGGCTAATGTGATGCCTGGCTAATGTGATGCCTGACTTATGTGATGCCTGGCTTATGTGATGCATGGCTAATGTGATGCCTGGCTTATGTGATGCCTGACTTATGTGATGCATGGCTAATGTGATGCCTGGCTAATGTGATGCCTGGCTAATGTGATGCCTGGCTAATGTGATGCCTGACTTATGTGATGCCTGGCTTATGTGATGCCTGGCTTATGTGATGCATGGCTTATGTGATGCCTGGCTTATGTGATGCCTGACTTATGTGATGCCTGACTTATGTGATGCCTGGCTTATGTGATGCCTGACTTATGTGATGCCTGGCTTATGTGATGCCTGGCTTATGTGATGCCTGACTTATGTGATGCCTGGCTTATGTGATGCCTGGCTTATGTGATGCATGGCTTATGTGATGCCTGGCTTATGTGATGCCTGACTTATGTGATGCCTGACTTATGTGATGCCTGGTTTATGTGATGCCAGACTTATGTGATGCCTGGTTTATGTGATGCATGGTTTATGTGATGCCTGGTTTATGTGATGCCTGGCTTATGTGATGCCTGGTTTATGTGATGCCTGGTTTATGTGATGCATAGCTTATGTGATGCCTGGTTTATGTGATGCCTGGTTTATGTCATGCATAGCTTATGTGATGCATGTCGTGTATGAAGGAACGAGATGTTATTCATGAAGTATATAGTCAATGTAGATCTCATTATTACACATCAATTACAATGGCAATGCAAGCGTAGTGTAATTACTGTGGATACTCTTTCCCCATAGAGTTACAGCAATGTCAAGTTTAAGAAACTTGGGCACCATAGCAACAAATGAGATAGTCTGATGATGTCGGTCAAAAACAAGAGTGTTATTTTTAGAATATCCACTCGGGCAGGGACCTATTGCGTGTCAAATAAAAGCACCTGTCTCTATGACAAAGTGCATCGCCATCGCACACCGTAAGTGTGTTTTTCCCCAAACCTATTTTATACAGCTGGACATTGGGAGGCTGGGTGTCCTTTTATTTGCAGTTAATTCTTGCCTCCTTCACCAGGCCCTCTTCAGCATGAATCTTCATTTTGCTCCTGACACCCTTGAATGCGAATTCTTCATTTCCTGCACTTTTATTTATATCTGTTGCCCTGGTGATTTGATCATGCTGAGAATACTAGATTAGCAATTGCCTCGTCCTTGAATCCGCCTCAAGGACATCTGTTCCTGAAATGTTATTGTTTGCTTGGTTCTTAACCCTCTGGTGTCCAGGCTCTTTCAACATTTTATGTTCAACACTCTCTTTTCTGATGTACTTTTATTCTCCAAACAAAGATCACATTGAAAGGGATTTGTTCTTCACAGGAGGATTATCTGTAAAAAATAATAATAATATTAATAATAATAAAGACTGTTAAAGGGAAACTCTTCCGTTGAAATAATAATTTGATATGTTGTCCTATACAGTGTACTCAATTGGATTGTGCTGTCATGTGTTAAATCACGTTCTTTAACCCACAACGGCCAAATCAACTTGAGATGATGATACAGATCATCATGAAACAAAGTTGATGATTACACATACAGAGATTATGCAAAGGGGAGGAGCTTCTTCCTCTGAGTGACACCATACATTCTATTAAAAACACTTTCAAACTGATGATTGCTGTTTCTTTCTTCTAGAGTTTGACTGTTGTCAGTTCTACAGTACTGATGAGGTGTACTTTCATGCCACAGACCCTCTGGAGCCAGCATAACTAGAATGTAAACACATTCCCTTGCCACAGACATATTTGTTTTAACAAATGAATGCCCTCTGTTTCCAATTACCTGTGTTAGAAAACAAGCAATTCCCAATTGAAATGATAAGATAGCAGCACTGAATCTTATTTAGTATCAGATTTATCAACATCATAAACTATGTTATTCTGTGAGCTCGGTTCACGTTTAGTTATTTTGTACTGCATGACTTATTGTTTCGCCAAGCTGTGCTTGAGCATATTAGAGGCATCTTTTTTAATCGATTTTATGTTCGTAGCCTCATCGGAAACTTTTCTCATATAGAGTATTTCATCCCCTGAGGTCTGTGGTCTAAGATCAATCGGTGAATTTATCTTTGTTATTCCTCAAGGTGACTATGTGTTCCAGCCCCCTCCCAAAATAAAAAAAAAGTTATTTTTTGTTGTTCAGATTCAGATTAATCCCCAGTTTTACGGCTATAAAGGAAAAACAGTTAGAAAGGGGCAGGAAGTGCTTAGCTTTATTTAATTGAGTCTGATGTGTTGTAGATGTGCTTCCGTGAAAGGTCAGAAGAGAGAGAGAAACACAGTCGTCCTGGCAAAAGACAAGCTTTTGAACCTAACCCTCTCTATATCTCTTTACTCTCCTTTCTGCATCTCTCTCTCTCTCTCTTTTCTCCGTCTCTCTTTCTTTTTAACTATTTCTTAATCGCTCTACCTCCTTTAATCCCCCTCTTCCTCTCTTTTTCCACTCTATTCTCCTCTCCCTCGCCCCTACCTTCTTCAATTAGCTCTCTCTTTCCCTTTCCCCTCTCCCTGACCCTGCCTCCTTCAATTTCCCCTCTCTTTTCCCCTCTCCCTCTCTTTCTCCATCCTCTTCCTATCTCTCCTTCCGTCTATCCCTTCTCTGTCTCTCCCTATCTCTCCCTCTGTCTATCCCTTCTCTCTCTCTCCCTCTGTCTATCCCTTCTCTGTCTCTCCCTCCATCTATCCCTTCTCTGTCTCTCCCTCTGTCTATCCCTCCTTCTCTGTCTCTCCCTCTGTCTATCCCTTCTCTGTCTCTCTCTATCTCTCCCTCTGTCTATCCCTTCTCTGTCTCTCCCTATCTCTCCCTCCGTCTATCCTTTCTCTCCCTCTTCCTCTCCTTCTCCCTCCTCCCCAACCTCGCCCTCTCTCTGTCTCTCCCTCCATCTATCTCTTCTCTGTCTCTTCCTCTCTCTCCCTCCGTCTATCTCTTCTCTGTCTCTCCCTCCGTCTATCCCTTCTCTGTCTCTCCCTCCGTCTATCCCTTCTCTGTCTCTCTCTATCTCTCCCTCTGTCTATCCCTTCTCTGTCTCTCCCTATCTCTCCCTCCGTCTATCCTTTCTCTCCCTCTTCCTCTCCTTCTCCCTCCTCCCCAACCTCGCCCTCTCTCTGTCTCTCCCTCCATCTATCTCTTCTCTGTCTCTTCCTCTCTCTCCCTCCGTCTATCTCTTCTCTGTCTCTCCCTCCGTCTATCCCTTCTCTGTCTCTCCCTCCGTCTATCCCTTCTCTGTCTCTCCCTCCGTCTATCCCTTCTCTGTCTCTCCCTCCGTCTATCCCTTCTCTGTCTCTCCCTCCGTCTATCCCTTCTCTGTCTCTCCCTCCGTCTATCCCTTCTCTGTCTCTTCCTCTCTCTCTCCCACCGTCTATCTCTTCTCCGTCTCTCCCTCCGTCTATCTCTTCTCTGTCTCTCCCTCCGTCTATCCCTTCTCTGTCTCTTCCTATCTCTCTCTCCCTCCGTCTATCCCTTCTCTGTCTCTCCCTCTGTCTATCCCTCCTTCTCTGTCTCTCCCTCTGTCTATCCCTTCTCTGTCTCTCTCTATCTCTCCCTCTGTCTATCCCTTCTCTGTCTCTCCCTATCTCTCCCTCCGTCTATCCCTTCTCTCCCTCTCCCTCTCCTTCTCCCTCCTCCCCAACCTCGCTCTCTCTCTGTCTATCCCTTCTCTGTCTCTCACTATCTCTCCCTCTGTCTATCCTTTCTCTCCCTCTTCCTCTCCTTCTCCCTCCTCCCCAACCTCGCCCTCTCTCTGTCTCTCCCTCCATCTATCTCTTCTCTGTCTCTTCCTCTCTCTCCCTCCGTCTATCTCTTCTCTGTCTCTCCCTCCGTCTATCCCTTCTCTGTCTCTCCCTCCGTCTATCCCTTCTCTGTCTCTCCCTCCGTCTATCCCTTCTCTGTCTCTCCCTCCGTCTATCCCTTCTCTGTCTCTCCCTCCGTCTATCCCTTCTCTGTCTCTCCTCCGTCTATCCCTTCTCTGTCTCTTCTCTCTCTCTCCCACCGTCTATCTCTTCTCTGTCTCTCCCTCCGTCTATCTCTTCTCTGTCTCTCCCTCCGTCTATCCCTTCTCTGTCTCTTCCTATCTCTCTCTCCCCTCCGTCTATCTCTTCTCTGTCTCTCCCTCCGTCTATCCCTTCTCTCTCTCTCCCTCCGTCTATCCCTTCTCTGTCTCTCCCTCCGTCTATCCCTTCTCTGTCTCTTCCTATCTCTCTCTCCCTCCGTCTATCTCTTCTCTGTCTCTCCCTCCGTCTATCCCTTCTCTCTCTCTCCCTCCGTCTATCCCTTCTCTGTCTCTCCTCCGTCTATCCCTTCTCTGTCTCTCCCTCCGTCTATCCCTTCTCTGTCTCTCCCTCCGTCTATCCTTCTCTGTCTCTCCCTCCGTCTATCCCTTCTGTCTCCCCTTCTCCCTTCTCTGTCTCTCCCTCCGTCTATCCCTTCTCTGTCTCTCCCTCCGTCTATCCCTTCTCTGTCTCTCCCTCCGTCTATCCCTTCTCTGTCTCTTCCTCTGTCTATCTCTTCTCTGTCTCTCCCTCCGTCTATCTCTTCTCTGTCTCTCCCTCCGTCTATCCCTTCTCTGTCTCTTCCTATCTCTCTCTCCCTCCGTCTATCTCTTCTCTGTCTCTCCCTCCGTCTATCCCTTCTCTGTCTCTCCCGTCGTCTATCTCTTCTCTGTCTCTCCCTCTCTCTCCCTCCGTCTATCCCTTCTCTGTCTCTCCCTCCGTCTATCCCTTCTCTGTCTCTCCCTCCGTCTATCCCTTCTCTTGTCTCTCCCGTCGTCTATCTCTTCTCTGTCTCTCCCGTCGTCTATCTCTTCTCTGTCTCTCCCTCCGTCTATCTCTTCTCTGTCTCTCCCTCCGTCTATCCCTTCTCTGTCTCTTCCTATCTCTCTCTCCCTCCGTCTATCTCTTCTCTGTCTCTCCCTCCGTCTATCCCTTCTCTGTCTCTTCCTCTCTCTCTCCCTCCGTCTATCTCTTCTCTCTCTCTCCCTCCGTCTATCCCTTCTCTGTCTCTCCCTCCGTCTATCCCTTCTATGTCTCTCCCTCCGTCTATCCTTTCTCTGTCTCTTCCTATCTCTCTCTCCTCCTCGTCTATCTCTTCTCTGTCTCTCCCTCCGTCTATCCCCTTCTCTGTCTCTCCCCTCCGTCTATCCCTTCTCTGTCTCTCCCTCCGTCTATCCCTTCTCTGTCTCTCCCTCCGTCTATCCCTTCTCTGTCTCTTCCTATCTCTCTCTCCCTCCGTCTATCTCTTCTCTGTCTCTCCCTCCGTCTATCCCTTCTCTCTCTCTCTCCCTCCGTCTATCCCTTCTCTGTCTCTCCCTCCATCTATCCCTTCTCTGTCTCTCCCTCTGTCTATCCCTCCTTCTCTGTATCTCCCTCTGTCTATCCCTTCTCTGTTCTCTCTCTATCTCTCCCTCTGTCTATCCCTTCTCTGTCTCTCCCTATCTCTCCCTCCGTCTATCCCTTCTCTCCCTCTCCCTCTCCTTCTCCCTCCTCCCCAACCGCGCTCTCTCTCTGTCTATCCCTTCTCTGTCTCTCACTATCTCTCCCTCTGTCTATCCTTTCTCTCCCCTCTTCCTCTCCTTCTCCCTCCTCCCCAACCTCGCCTCTCTCTGTCTCTCCCTCCATCTATCTCTTCTCTTTCTCTTCCTCTCTCTCCCTCCGTCTATCTCTTCTCTGTCTCTCCCTCCGTCTATCCCGTCTCTGTCTCTCCCTCCGTCTATCCCTTCTCTGTCTCTCCCTCCGTCTATCCCTTCTCTGTCTCTCCCTCCGTCTATCCCTTCTCTGTCTCTCCCTCCGTCTATCCCTTCTCTGTCTCTCCCTCCGTCCATCCCTTCTCTGTCTCTCCCTTCGTCTATCTCTTCTCTGTCTCTCCCTCCGTCTATCCCTTCTCTGTCTCTCCCTCCGTCTATCCTTCTCTGTCTCTCCCGTCGTCTATCTCTTCTCTGTCTCTCCTCCGTCTATCCCTTCTCTGTCTCTTCCTCTCTCTCTCCCACCGTCTCTCTTCTCTGTCTCTCCCTCCGTCTATCTCTTCTCTGTCTCTCCCTCCGTCTATCCCTTCTCTGTCTCTTCCTATCTCTCTCTCCCTCCGTCTATCTCTTCTCTGTCTCTCCCTCCGTCTATCCCTTCTCTGTCTCTCCCTCCGTCTATCTCTTCTCTGTCTCTCCCTCCGTCTATCCCTTCTCTGTCTCTCCCTCCGTCTATCCCTTCTCTGTCTCTCCCTCCGTCTATCCCTTCTCTGTCTCTCCCTCCGTCCATCCCTTCTCTGTCTCTCCCTTCGTCTATCTCTTCTCTGTCTCTCCCTCCGTCTATCCCTTCTCTGTCTCTCCCTCCGTCTATCCCTTCTCTGTCTCTCCCGTCGTCTATCTCTTCTCTGTCTCTCCCTCCGTCTATCCCTTCTCTGTCTCTCCCTCTGTCTATCCCTTCTCTGTCTCTCGCTCTGTCTATCCCTTCTCTGTCTCTCCCTCCGTCTATCCCTTCTCTGTCTCTCCCTCCGTCTATCCCTTCTCTGTCTCTCCCTCCGTCTATCCCTTCTCTGTCTCTCCCTCCGTCTATCCCTTCTCTGTCTCTTCCTCTCTCTCTCCCACCGTCTATCTCTTCTCCGTCTCTCCCTCCGTCTATCTCTTCTCTGTCTCTCCCTCCGTCTATCCCTTCTCTGTCTCTTCCTATCTCTCTCTCCCTCCGTCTATCCCTTCTCTGTCTCTCCCTCTGTCTATCCCTCCTTCTCTGTCTCTCCCTCTGTCTATCCCTTCTCTGTCTCTCTCTATCTCTCCCTCTGTCTATCCCTTCTCTGTCTCTCCCTATCTCTCCCTCCGTCTATCCCTTCTCTCCCTCTCCCTCTCCTTCTCCCTCCTCCCCAACCTCGCTCTCTCTCTGTCTATCCCTTCTCTGTCTCTCACTATCTCTCCCTCTGTCTATCCTTTCTCTCCCTCTTCCTCTCCTTCTCCCTCCTCCCCAACCTTGCCCTCTCTCTGTCTCTCCCTCCATCTATCTCTTCTCTGTCTCTTCCTCTCTCTCCCTCCGTCTATCTCTTCTCTGTCTCTCCCTCCGTCTATCCCTTCTCTGTCTCTCCCTCCGTCTATCCCTTCTCTGTCTCTCCCTCCGTCTATCCCTTCTCTGTCTCTCCCTCCGTCTATCCCTTCTCTGTCTCTCCCTCCGTCTATCCCTTCTCTGTCTCTCCCTCCGTCTATCCCTTCTCTGTCTCTTCCTCTCTCTCTCCCACCGTCTATCTCTTCTCTGTCTCTCCCTCCGTCTATCTCTTCTCTGTCTCTCCCTCCGTCTATCCCTTCTCTGTCTCTTCCTATCTCTCTCTCCCTCCGTCTATCTCTTCTCTGTCTCTCCCTCCGTCTATCCCTTCTCTCTCTCTCCCTCCGTCTATCCCTTCTCTGTCTCTCCCTCCGTCTATCCCTTCTCTGTCTCTTCCTATCTCTCTCTCCCTCCGTCTATCTCTTCTCTGTCTCTCCCTCCGTCTATCCCTTCTCTCTCTCTCCCTCCGTCTATCCCTTCTCTGTCTCTCCCTCCGTCTATCCCTTCTCTGTCTCTCCCTCCGTCTATCCCTTCTCTGTCTCTCCCTCCGTCTATCCCTTCTCTGTCTCTCCCTCCGTCTATCCCTTCTCTGTCTCTCCCTCCGTCTATCCCTTCTCTGTCTCTCCCTCCGTCTATCCCTTCTCTGTCTCTCCCTCCGTCTATCCCTTCTCTGTCTCTCCCTCCGTCTATCCCTTCTCTGTCTCTTCCTCTGTCTATCTCTTCTCTGTCTCTCCCTCCGTCTATCTCTTCTCTGTCTCTCCCTCCGTCTATCCCTTCTCTGTCTCTTCCTATCTCTCTCTCCCTCCGTCTATCTCTTCTCTGTCTCTCCCTCCGTCTATCCCTTCTCTGTCTCTCCCGTCGTCTATCTCTTCTCTGTCTCTCCCTCTCTCTCCCTCCGTCTATCCCTTCTCTGTCTCTCCCTCCGTCTATCCCTTCTCTGTCTCTCCCTCCGTCTATCCCTTCTCTTGTCTCTCCCGTCGTCTATCTCTTCTCTGTCTCTCCCGTCGTCTATCTCTTCTCTGTCTCTCCCTCCGTCTATCTCTTCTCTGTCTCTCCCTCCGTCTATCCCTTCTCTGTCTCTTCCTATCTCTCTCTCCCTCCGTCTATCTCTTCTCTGTCTCTCCCTCCGTCTATCCCTTCTCTGTCTCTTCCTCTCTCTCTCCCTCCGTCTATCTCTTCTCTCTCTCTCCCTCCGTCTATCCCTTCTCTGTCTCTCCCTCCGTCTATCCCTTCTATGTCTCTCCCTCCGTCTATCCTTCTCTGTCTCTTCCTATCTCTCTCTCCCTCCGTCTATCTCTTCTCTGTCTCTCCCTCCGTCTATCCCTTCTCTGTCTCTCCCTCCGTCTATCCCTTCTCTGTCTCTCCCTCCGTCTATCCCTTCTCTGTCTCTCCCTCCGTCTATCCCTTCTCTGTCTCTTCCTATCTCTCTCTCCCTCCGTCTATCTCTTCTCTGTCTCTCCCTCCGTCTATCCCTTCTCTCTCTCTCCCTCCGTCTATCCCTTCTCTGTCTCTCCCTCCATCTATCCCTTCTCTGTCTCTCCCTCTGTCTATCCCTCCTTCTCTGTATCTCCCTCTGTCTATCCCTTCTCTGTCTCTCTCTATCTCTCCCTCTGTCTATCCCTTCTCTGTCTCTCCCTATCTCTCCCTCCGTCTATCCCTTCTCTCCCTCTCCCTCTCCTTCTCCCTCCTCCCCAACCGCGCTCTCTCTCTGTCTATCCCTTCTCTGTCTCTCACTATCTCTCCCTCTGTCTATCCTTTCTCTCCCTCTTCCTCTCCTTCTCCCTCCTCCCCAACCTCGCCCTCTCTCTGTCTCTCCCTCCATCTATCTCTTCTCTTTCTCTTCCTCTCTCTCCCTCCGTCTATCTCTTCTCTGTCTCTCCCTCCGTCTATCCCGTCTCTGTCTCTCCCTCCGTCTATCCCTTCTCTGTCTCTCCCTCCGTCTATCCCTTCTCTGTCTCTCCCTCCGTCTATCCCTTCTCTGTCTCTCCCTCCGTCTATCCCTTCTCTGTCTCTCCCTCCGTCCATCCCTTCTCTGTCTCTCCCTTCGTCTATCTCTTCTCTGTCTCTCCCTCCGTCTATCCCTTCTCTGTCTCTCCCTCCGTCTATCCCTTCTCTGTCTCTCCCGTCGTCTATCTCTTCTCTGTCTCTCCCTCCGTCTATCCCTTCTCTGTCTCTTCCTCTCTCTCTCCCACCGTCTCTCTTCTCTGTCTCTCCCTCCGTCTATCTCTTCTCTGTCTCTCCCTCCGTCTATCCCTTCTCTGTCTCTTCCTATCTCTCTCTCCCTCCGTCTATCTCTTCTCTGTCTCTCCCTCCGTCTATCCCTTCTCTCTCTCTCCCTCCGTCTATCCCTTCTCTGTCTCTCCCTCCGTCTATCCCTTCTCTGTCTCTTCCTATCTCTCTCTCCCTCCGTCTATCTCTTCTCTGTCTCTCCCTCCGTCTATCCCTTCTCTCTCTCTCCCTCCGTCTATCCCTTCTCTGTCTCTCCCACCGTCTATCCCTTCTCTGTCTCTCCCACCGTCTATCCCTTCTCTGTCTCTCCCTCCGTCTATCCCTTCTCTGTCTCTCCCACCGTCTATCCCTTCTCTGTCTCTCCCACCGTCTATCCCTTCTCTGTGTCTCCCTCCGTCTATCCCTTCTCTGTCTCTCCCACCGTCTATCCCTTCTCTGTCTCTCCCACCGTCTATCCCTTCTCTGTCTCTCCCTCCGTCTATCCCTTCTCTGTCTCTCCCACCGTCTATCCCTTCTCTGTCTCTCCCACCGTCTATCCTTCTCTGTCTCTCCACCGTCTATCCCTTCTCTGTCTCTCCCTCCGTCTATCCCTTCTCTGTCTCTCCCACCGTCTATCCCTTCTCTGTCTCTCCCACCGTCTATCCCTTCTCTGTCTCTCCCACCGTCTATCCCTTCTCTGTCTCTCCCTCCGTCTATCCCTTCTCTCTCTCTCCCTCCGTCTATCCCTTCTCTGTCTCTCCACCGTCTATCCCTTCTCTGTCTCTCCCACCGTCTATCCCTTCTCTGTCTCTCCCTCCGTCTATCCCTTCTCTGTCTCTCCCACCGTCTATCCCTTCTCTGTCTCTCCCTCCGTCTATCCCTTCTCTGTCTCTCCCTCCGTCTATCCCTTCTCTGTCTCTCCCTCCGTCTATCCCTTCTCTGTCTCTCCCTCTGTCTATCCCTTCTCTGTCTCTCCCTCCGTCTATCCCTTCTCTGTCTCTCCCTCCGTCTATCCCTTCTCTGTCTCTCCCTCCGTCTATCCCTTCTCTGTCTCTCCCTCCGTCTATCCCTTCTCTGTCTCTTCCTCTGTCTATCTCTTCTCTGTCTCTCCCTCCGTCTATCTCTTCTCTGTCTCTCCCTCCGTCTATCCCTTCTCTGTCTCTTCCTCTGTCTATCTCTTCTCTGTCTCTCCCTCTCTCTCCCTCCGTCTATCCCTTCTCTGTCTCTCCCTCCGTCTATCCCTTCTCTGTCTCTCCCTCCGTCTATCCCATCTCTGTCTCTCCCGTCGTCTATCTCTTCTCTGTCTCTCCCGTCGTCTATCTCTTCTCTGTCTCTCCCTCCATCTATCCCTTCTCTGTCTCTTCCTCTCTCTCTCCCTCCGTCTATCTCTTCTCTTTCTCTCCCTCCGTCTATCTCTTCTCTGTCTCTCCCTCCGTCTATCCCTTCTCTGTCTCTTCCTATCTCTCTCTCCCTCCGTCTATCTCTTCTCTGTCTCTCCCTCCGTCTATCCCTTCTCTGTCTCTTCCTCTCTCTCTCCCTCCGTCTATCTCTTCTCTCTCTCCCTCCGTCTATCCCTTCTCTGTCTCTCCCTCCGTCTATCTCTTCTCTGTCTCTCCCTCCGTCTATCCCTTCTCTGTCTCTCCCTCCGTCTATCCCTTCTCTGTCTCTTCCTATCTCTCTCTCCCTCTGTCTATCCCTTCTCTGTCTCTCCCTCCGTCTATCCCTTCTCTGTCTCTTCCTCTGTCTATCTCTTCTCTGTCTCTCCCTCTCTCTCCCTCCGTCTATCCCTTCTCTGTCTCTCCCTCCGTCTATCCCTTCTCTGTCTCTCCCTCCGTCTATCCCTTCTCTGTCTCTCCCGTCGTCTATCTCTTCTCTGTCTCTCCCGTCGTCTATCTCTTCTCTGTCTCTCCCTCCGTCTATCCCTTCTCTTTCTCTTCCTCTCTCTCTCCCTCCGTCTATCTCTTCTCTGTCTCTCCCTCCGTCTATCTCTTCTCTGTCTCTCCCTCCGTCTATCCCTTCTCTGTCTCTTCCTATCTCTCTCTCCCTCTGTCTATCTCTTCTCTGTCTCTCCCTCCGTCTATCCCTTCTCTGTCTCTTCCTCTCTCTCTCCCTCCGTCTATCTCTTCTCTCTCTCTCCCTCCGTCTATCCCTTCTCTGTCTCTCCCTCCGTCTATCCCTTCTATGTCTCTCCCTCCGTCTATCCCTTCTCTGTCTCTCCCTCCATCTATCCCTTCTCTGTCTCTCCCTCCGTCTATCCCTTCTCTGTCTCTCCCTCCGTCTATCCCTTCTCTGTCTCTCCCACCGTCTATCTCTTCTCTGTCTCTCCCTCCGTCTATCTCTTCTCTGTCTCTCCCTCCGTCTATCCCTTCTCTGTCTCTTCCTATCTCTCTCTCCCTCCGTCTATCTCTTCTCTGTCTCTCCCTCCGTCTATCCCTTCTCTGTCTCTCCCTCCATCTATCCCTTCTCTGTCTCTCCCTCCGTCTATCCCTTCTCTGTCTCTCCCTCCGTCTATCCCTTCTCTGTCTCTCCCACCGTCTATCTCTTCTCTGTCTCTCCCTCCGTCTATCTCTTCTCTGTCTCTCCCTCCGTCTATCCCTTCTCTTTCTCTTCCTATCTCTCTCTCCCTCCGTCTATCTCTTCTCTGTCTCTCCCTCCGTCTATCCCTTCTCTGTCTCTCCCTCCGTCTATCCCTTCTCTGTCTCTCCCTCCGTCTATCCCTTCTCTATCTCTCCCTCTGTCTATCCCTTCTCTGTCTCTTCCTCCGTCTATCCCTTCTCTGTCTCTCCCTCCGTCTATCCCTTCTCTGTCTCTCCCTATCTCTCTCTCCCTCCGTCTATCCCTTCTCTGTCTCTTCCTATCTCTCTCTCCCTCCGCCTATCTCTTCTCTGTCTCTCCCTCCGTCTATCTCTTCTCTGTCTCTTCCTATCTCTCTCTCCCTCCGTCTATCCCTTCTCTGTCTCTTCCTATCTCTCTCTCCCTCCGCCTATCTCTTCTCTGTCTCTCCCTCCGTCTATCTCTTCTCTGTCTCTTCCTATCTCTCTCTCCCTCCGTCTATCTCTTCTCTGTCTCTTCCTATCTCTCTCTCCCTCCGTCTATCCCTTCTCTGTCTCTCCCTCTGTCTATCCCTTCTCTGTCTCTCTCTCCATCTTCTTTGTGGGGGAGATGGGGGAGATTGTGAGGGTAATCACTCAGTTGGTGTCGGCAAGGGTTCAGGAGTTATTGTCTCCTATAATTAACTGGTTATCAAACAAGAAGATTTCATTAAGGTACAATTACTGGCTAATTCTTGTGGGACACCCCCCCGTGTCAGGATTACGACCGTGGCATATGCTCCCTTGAAGCTTTGTTATTTCTAATTCATCCCGACCTGCAGCCTCTGACGGCTTCAATCGCTAATGAATCCACTCACTTTGGAATAATTAGAGAATCCTTAGGCATGGTAATTTATTTAAAAGTATCCGTCGTCGGACGAATCATTAGCTGTGTTAAATGAATTTGAAATGAAAGCTGCTGGGAGTACTTAGGGGTTCGTTAAATAGGCAGCGCCGGCTCTATCATTATTTAAGGGCTGAGGAGCTAAGGTTGCAACTTCCAACCCAGAAATATCATCACAGTCTGTTCAATTTTTTTGTTCTAGGATTAAGATATATGTCCAGATGTTTTTGTATATATTAACAGATTTCGATATGAATATTTGTAATGTAGAAACAAATGATGGCACATCACCATATATGGTCACTCCTCTCCTCCTCCCTCCGCTCTATTTTGACGTTCATGTCATTAGAGGGAGAGAATAGAATAATGCAGATATATGATTGAGATGGGAGGATAAACATCAGCCTATCAGCAAAAGACTATTTTTACTCCCCCTATAGAAGGCTGCAGTGCAAGTGTGCGTGTGTGTGTGTGTGTGTGTGTGTGTGTGTGTGTGTGTGTGTGTGTGTGTGTGTGTGTGTGTGTGTGTGTGTGTGTGTGTGTGTGTGTGTGTGTGTGTGTGCCTTATCCACCGTGTGTGTCTGTGTCTTTCAGATATGAGCGCATCCATGTGTTCGTTGCTAGCTTGTCTGTGTGCATTTGCAACGTATGAATGCCTAATGGTAATTCTGACCCATCTCTATCAGAGAATGACCTGTCTATAAGAACTCTATGAAGAGGACTTTAATTATCCTCTCTCTGCTCATGCAGTCTATTTTGTAGAAGGACTCCCTAGAGAATCCAAGAGCGGGAATGTGCATGGAAGAAAGCCAACTTATTCCCTACACGGTGCACTACTGTACTTAAAAGTAATGCACTATTTAGTAAATAGGGTGTTGTTTGGGACGTAGGCAAGGGAGTTTTCATCCATTTAAGGATGGACTCTTGTTTTCTTCCATCAAAAAGGAACGGGGGCCTCAGTCTCAGCCTCGGCAAATGCTGGCAACACCACATGACTGACACGGTATTATATTAACCTGAATTCCCCTTCTGAACGTGTATCATTTGAGGTTTGTTCGGCGGATGTCCGTTGCCTAATGCTGTTTGGAATTTTTGTCTCGTCTAGATGCTTTGATGGGACATCAACTCTAATTTAGCGATGTGTTGCTTCAATGGAGGCAAAAACGGTGTAGCGAAATGCAAATGGCAAATGGTGTTTTCTACCTTTATTTCATCATACCCCTCTCTCTCTCTAAACGCTCTCCTCCTCCCTCTCTTCCTCAACTGCACATCCTCTTCAGACATATTCCATCACTGTGGGAAAAACAACACAAAACTGAATGGGATGTTTCTTTTTCCAGTGGTTCACATGGTATTGATACCATATGCATCATTGAGTCAAATATTGTTTCTTCTAGGTTGGGAAGGAATAGGGACCAGAGTTGAATTCAGTGTGGTGAAAAGTTCAGAATGTTGCAGACAAAATCCTCCATTCAACCTGACAGACAATCTGTTCTGTTCTCTTCTATCTGAAAGTTCTATAACACCCTCCTGAACAGGACCCCAGGGCTTTGAGCCCTGCACTTAAAAAAGAGTGTCTGCTAAATGATACAAATGTATGTAAAATGCCTAGCCATTAAAAAGAGCATTTTCTCAATGATACAAATGTATTTAAAATGCCTAGCCATTAAAAAGAGCATTTTCTAAATGATAAAAATGTATTTTTTTATTTCACCTTTATTTAACCAGGTAGGCTAGTTGAGAACAAGTTCTCATTTGCAACTGCGACCTGGCCAAGATAAAGCATAGCAGTGTGAGCAGACAACACAGAGTTACACATGGAGTAAACAATTAACAAGTCAATAACACAAAAGGAAGAAAAAAGGGGAGTCTATATACATTGTGTGCAAAAGGCATGAGGTAGGCGAATAATTACAATTTTGCAGATTAACACTGGAGTGATAAATGATCAGATAGTCATGTACAGGTAGAGATATTTGTGTGCAAAAGAGCAGAAAAGTAAATAAATTAAAACAGTATGGGGATGAGGTAGGTGAAAATGGGTGGGCTATTTGCCGATAGACTATGTACAGCTGCAGCGATCGGTTAGCTGCTCAGATAGCAAATGTTTGAAGTTGGTGAGGGAGATAAAAGTCTCCAACTTCAGCGATTTTTGCAATTCGTTCCAGTCACAGGCAGCAGAGAACTGGAACGAAAGGCGGCCAAATGAGGTGTTGGCTTTAGGGATGATCAGTGAGATACACCTGCTGGAGCGCGTGCTACGGATGGGTGTTGCCATCGTGACCAGTGAACTGAGATAAGGCGGAGCTTTACCTAGCATGGACTTGTAGATGACCTGGAGCCAGTGGGTCTGGCGACGAATATGTAGCGAGGGCCAGCCGACTAGAGCATACAGGTCGCAGTGGTGGGTGGTATAAGGTGCTTTATATATGTAAAATGCCTAGCCTCAAAAAGAGCATTTTCTAAATGATAAAAATGTATGTAAAATGCCTAGCCTCAAAAAGAGCATTTTCTAAATGATGAAAATGTATTTTTTTATTTTTTTATTTCACCTTTATTTAACCAGGTAAGCTAGTTGAGAACAAGTTCTCATTTGCAACTGCGACCTGGCCAAGATAAAGCACAGCAGTGTGAGCAGACAACACAGAGTTACACATGGAGTACAGACCACTGCTTTGTTTCTGTTTGTCTCTCGCAGGGCAACAACAAGAAAACAGAGTGATTTTAGTCTAACCACATTTTAAAAAAATACTACCTTTTACTATACAATACTACAGTGCTTACTATAGAATTCTATAGTAAACCGTAGTGTACTGCAGAATACTACACTACACACTGTAGTATCCCTTAATCATGTGTAGTACTTACTATAAAATGGTGTAGTATTCTTTAGAATAGTATAGTGCTTCTACACCTGCATTGCTTGCTGTTTGGGGTTTTAGGCTGGGTTTCTGTACAGCACTTTGAGATATCAGCTGATGTACGAAGGGCTATATAAATACATTTGATTTGATTTGATTTTGATATAGTAAATGCTACAGTATTATCTGGGGGAAAAAACAACTGTAGTAACAACTGTCGTAAACACTACAATAATGTCCACAAAAACACTTAACTATAGTAAATACTAGAGCATATCATTTACATATAAACTTCCCATCTCCCCTCCCCCATATCCCAATTTGTGACACCTATAAGTTAGAAACCTATATGCCAAATATAGACCATATATTGTGTTCCCTACAGGTTGTAGAAAAGTGTAGAAGCTCTGAACTATCTGTTCAGACTGCAGTCTTGCTCATCTACAGGTTATGGAAAATTTGCTCTTTTCCGTTTCTCCAGTAGGTTTCCTGAAATAGAAAACCTCAGTGATAAAGATAATAAACCAAAAACACTATAGTAAATACTACATTCATCTGCAAAAACACTATAGTAAATACTACATTCATCTGCAAAAACACTATAGTAAATACTACATTCATCTGCAAAAACACTGTAAATACTACATTCATCTGCAAAAACACTATAGTAAATACTACATTCATCTGCAAAAACACTGTAAATACTACATTCATCTGCAAAAACACTGTAAATACTACATTCATCTGCAAAAACACTACAGTAAATACTACATTCATCTGCAAAAACACTATAGTAAATACTATATTCATATGCAAAAAAACACTACAGTAATTACTTAAATGATAATGCCCAAGAAGCCGGTTTACATTTTTTAAATTTATTTTTATTTCACCTTTATTTAACCAGGTAGGCCAGTTGTGAACAAATTCTCATTTACAACTGCGACCTGGCCAAGATAGAGCAAAACAGTGCAACCAAAACAACAACACAGAGTTACACGTGGAATAAACAAATGTACAATCAATAACACAATAGAAAAATCTATGTACAGTGTGTGCAAATGTGTATGGAGTGTATGGAGGATATATTGGCACGGGTGTTGTTAGGCCCGAGAAGAAGCCGAGGGATGGCAAACCATGCCAATATATTCTCCAAACACTGTCTTTAAGGGCATTATCACTTTTGTAAAGCCGGTTACCAACCTATTCAAATAATGATTGACAAATTTGAATTAAAAACGTTATTTTGATTAATTTATTCATAACATTTCTAGGGTTGCTACCCAAGCCGGCTGGTCGTTTGTTCTATCGGTTCAGTTGCTAGAGACGCGACCCAGTTGTTCAGACTTTTTGTTCTGTATTTATGGATGCGACCCAGTCGTTCGTTCTAAATGTTCCATTGCCATACTGACTGGCAACGTTCGTATCCCTTGCTTGGTAGCTAGCCAATACAAATCGCTGTTGAAAACTAAATGTTAGTCTAAAAGAAATGTGAGATCATTTCCAGATGCTTTTTATAATGGAGATGAAGTTTATAAATTGCTTGGCTGGGCTGATGAGACAGTGGATTGCGCAGTCAAATGGAACAGAATAAATAGGCATTTTAACATCATAGATTTAGCCAGTGGTAACTTGTGGTATAGACACTGGCTGGAATGTGGTTTTAACCAATCAGCATTTAGGATTAGACCCACCCGTTGTATAATATAGTATATACTACAGTTTTATTTTACTACAGTATTTATACTATAGTTAACTGTAAATACTACAGTATACTACAGTAAATACTAGAGTAAGTACTTCAGGAAAGGCCGCAAAAACACTACAGTGAATACTATAGTATTTATATCATAGTACATACTGGAGTATTTGTTCATGTGTGCTAAATTACCAAAATGTCATTTAAAATGCTTAGCCTAGCTTAGCGCCTTGTCACTTACCACTGCTTTGTTGCTGTTTGTCTCTCTCTCTCGCAGGGCTACAAGAGGAAAACAGAGGCGGCGAAGAAAGAGTACCTGAAAGCCCTGGCCACGTACCGAGCCACTCTGGTTACCAAGGTAATGGCGGGGGGGGGGGGGGGGGTCACGTCTCTGATAAACATGGTTCAGTGGTGATATAAGGGATAATAAATTAGATGGAGAGTTCTTCTCTCCTCCTGGGGTAGGGGCTGCTGGAGAAGGTTTATGTGTGTTTGCTTTGAAGAGAACGGTGAAAATTAGGGCCCAAACACACACACATGCACACACACATAGACACACACACACAGACATGCTCACACACACAGACACACACACAGAAACACACACGCACGCAGACACACACACCTTTATTCGTCTGTGTTATTTGCAACACGGCAAGAGGACGGGATGGATGAAAGGTGTGTGTGTGTGGGGGGGGGACTGTGTGTGTGTGTGGGGGGGGACTGTGTGCGTGTGTGTGTGTGTTCGTGCGTGTCTGTGTGTGTGTCGGTGTGCGTGTCTGTGTGTGTCTGTGTGTGTGTCGGTGTGCGTGTCTGTGTGTCTGTCTGTGTGTGTGTGTGTGTGTGTGTGTGTGTGTGTGTGTGTGTGTGTGTGTGTGTCTGTGTGTGTGTGTTTGTGTGTGTCTGTGTGTGTGCATGAGAGAGGGTGTATATGCCTATGTGCGTTCTTACGTATGCATGTTCATGTGTGTGTGTGTGTGTCTGTGTGTGTCTGTGTGTGTGTGGAGGCATGAGTGAGCATTGCTTAGTATGGTGGCTCCTGGTTCTGCCACCTGAGGAACTGCCTGAGGAACTGACTGAGGAACTGCCTGAAGAACTGACTGAGGCTGCCTGAGGAATTGACTGAGGAACTGACTGAGGAACTGCCTGAGGCTGACTGAGGAACTGACTGAGGAACTGCCTGAAGAACTGATTGAAGAACTGCCTGAGGCTGCCTGAGGAACTGACTGAGGAACTGACTGAGGAACTGACTGAGGAACTGCCTGAGGAACTGACTGAGGAACTGCCTGAGGAACTGTCTGAGGATGCCTGAGGAACTGCCTGAGGAACTGTCTGAGAAACTGCCTGAGGAACTGCCTGAGGAACTGCCTGAGAAACGGCCTGAGGAACTGACTGAGGAACTGCCTGAGTAACTGCCTGAGGAACTGCCTGAGGAACTGCCTGAGGAACTGCCTGAGAAACTGCCTGAGGAACTGACTGAGGAACTGACTGAGGAACTGACTGAGGAACTGCCTGAAGAACTGACTGAGGCTGCCTGAAGAATTGACTGAGGAACTGCCTGAGGCTGCCTGAGGAACTGACTGAGGAACTGACTGAGGAACTGCCTGAGGAACTGATTGAAGAACTGCCTGAGGCTGCCTGAGGAACTGACTGAGGAACTGACTGAGGAACTGTCTGAGGCTGCCTGAGGAACTGCCTGAGGAACTGTCTGAGAAACTGCCTGAGGAACTGCCTGAGGAACTGCCTGAGAAACGGCCTGATGAACTGACTGAGGAACTGCCTGAGTAACTGCCTGAGGAGCTGCCTGAAGAACTGCCTGTAGAACTGCCTGAGGAACTGCCTGAGAAACTGCCTGAGGAACTGACTGAGGAACTGACTGAGGAACTGACTGAGGAACTGACTGAGGAACTGACTGAGGAACTGACTGAGGCTGCCTGAGGAACTGCCTGAGGAACTGTCTGAGAAACTGCCTGAGGAACTGCCTGAGGAACTGCCTGAGAAATGGCCTGAGGAAGTGACTGAGGAACTGCCTGAGTAACTGCCTGAGGAACTGCCTGTAGAACTGCCTGAGGAACTGCCTGAGAAACTGCCTGAGGAACTGACTGAGGAACTGACTGAGGAACTGACTGAGGATGCCTGAGTAACTGCCTGAGGAACTGCCTGAAGAACTGCCTGAGGAACTGCCTGAGGATCTGCCTGGGGCTGCCTGAGCAACTGCTTGAGGAACTGCCTGAGGAACTGCCTGAAGAACTGCCTGAGGAACTGCCTGAGGAACTGCCTGAGGAACTGCTTGAGAAACTGCCTGAGGAACTGCCAGAGGAACTGACTGAGGAACTGCCTGAGGAACTGCCTGAGGAGCTGCCTGAGGAACTGACTGAGGAACTTCCTGAGGAACTGACTGAGGAACTGACTGAAGAACTGTCTGAGGAACTGCCTGAGGAACTGACTGAGGAACTGCCTGAGGAACTGACTGAGGAACTGACTGAGGAACTGCCTGAGAAACGGCCTGAGGAAGTGACTGAGGAACTGCCTGAGTAACTGCCTGAGGAACTGACTGAGGAACTGACTGAGGAACTGACTGAGGATGCCTGAGTAACTGCCTGAGGAACTGCCTGAAGAACTGCCTGAGGAACTGCCTGAGGATCTGCCTGGGGCTGCCTGAGCAACTGCCTGAGGAACTGCCTGAGGAACTGCCTGAGGAACTGCCTGAGGAACTGCTTGAGAAACTGCCTGAGGAACTGCCAGAGGAACTGACTGAGGAACTGCCTGAGGAACTGCCTGAGGAGCTGCCTGAGGAACTGACTGAGGAACTTCCTGAGGAACTGACTGAGGAACTGAAGAACTGTTTGAGGAACTGCCTGAGGAACTGACTGAGGGACTGCCTGAGGAACTGACTGAGGAACTGACTGAGGAACTGCCTGAGGATCTGCCTGGGGCTGCCTGAGCAACTGCCTGAGGAACTGCCTGAGGAACTGCCTGAGGCTGCCTGAGGAACTGCCTGAGGCTGCCTGAGGAACTGACTGAGGAATTGACTGAGGATCTGCCTGAGGAACTGACTGAGGAACTGACTGAGGAACTGACTGAGGATCTGTCTGGGGCTGCCTGAGGAACTGCCTGAGGAACTGCCTGAGGAACTGCCTGAGGCTGCTTTCCTCTTACCCCTAGATATTTAGACATACTGTATTCAACTTATCATATATACTTTGATATTTAGACTTTAGACAAGATAATCAATTCATGTCTGTTGTTTCTCAACTATGAGTCTTAAAGTACAAATTCAGAACCAGATTGGATGCATAATATACAGTAGGATTGCATCATAATACATCCTACTAACATTTTTCGTGTGCCAGTCTTAGTGCCAAGCACCTATGTCTTCCATTTCCATGTCTTCACTCCATTGTTTTCGCTTCACATAAACCCAAATTGCATTACCATGTTAAACAGCCTCCCACCGGTCCCCATGGCCTCACACTTCCTCCAAGGCTTACAAGCCCAAAACAAATGCCTTGATTAAGGCATGAACAGTTTATTCATCAACCTCTCTCTTTACCAGTTGCAAGTTTTTCCCCTTTAATAAAGCTCATTCTCACCACTCATTTGCGTAATTAAATATTGCTTTCTGACACATCTCGTATTCAAGGGCTTGATTGATGCGTGTGCAGATTGGCAGGCCTTTAAAAGAAATTCAAACAGGCAGAAAAAAACTGCAAATCTACCATTCATTCACCACCACTCACAACAAGACACATAGTACATGTAGCCATTCAAAAGGAATCCTCTTCAAATAGTGTGTTTAAATTGCTGAAGAGAAGTGGGAATCAAGGACAGAGGAATTGAAGGTAATTAGAAATCGTCAGAGTGACATTTTTGGACGAGTCACGTGCCCGGTGTGTTCGGCGTGCACCTGTTACCATTTTGTTTGTGACGCACACTGATGATCTATGTTGGGGGGAAAATAACACACACAAATGGAGCTTGATGACTACAGTACATGTCTCGTTTAAAAGCCCCAAGTTAACGAGGTTCATTCATTCAGAAAGTCAAAATGGAGGTTAGTGCTTTTCAACCCACCAAGGGACACATAATGGGATAGTTCACCCAAATGATACATTATTGGTTTCCTTACCTTGTTACTACTGCCTGTCCCTTTAAAGTTTCACATTTCTAAATCTCCACAAATAATACTCATAGAATAGGCTTAGTAGTATAGTATAGTATAAAATAGTACTGCTTTCAGTTGTGATTGTTCAGTGCTTGGAAGGGAGCACACACACACTTCACTCCCACCCATCTCTCACCATTCTTTACCATTTCATATTCCACTTGACCTGCAAATGTATCTCCCTCGTCTTTAGTCTTCTATCCATCTTTTCATTGATTATTTCTCTGGCTCTGTTCAATAGACAGTATGTACGCCATTACCAAATAGGAGACATAGCTCACGTCAACAACTGTGACAGATAATGAGAGGGCCTGAACATACTTCATACCGCAGCAAAGTATACATATACACTTGCTATTTCAAATCTATGAAATGAAGCAGCTCAGGGGATGTGACTTCCATGCTGAAATGAACTCAACATCATGATTTTCACATAGAGGGACCTGAGTGGATGATGTATTCATATGTTCCACTAATTTAGTGTATTAGTTGTGTAATGTATTGGGTAATATATTTACATTGATATACCTGTATCTCACCAATATAAATGAGCTGTGTAATATATTGGGTAATACCTATTTTAACTGTCCTTTTTGTCCCTCTTGTCTTCCCTTCTGTCCTCAGAACTACAATGACCCTGTGGAGACGAAAAGTATCCAGACGAACCAGCCTTCTTCCCACATGATGCCCCCCAATCCACCCCTGTACAGCGTGCCACCCCAGCCCTCCTCCCCCTACAGTCTGGGGCCGGGGGGCTTCCCCCTGTCGGACATGCAGGGCTACGCGGGGGCTACGCGTCACGCACTCTCCCGGACCCTCAGCCAGTCTCAGATGCTGCCCAGCATTAGTGCCTCTCCCCCTTCCTCCTTCCAGATCAGCCCGCCCTTGCACCAACAGCTCTCCATGCACCAGAACTCCCTCCTCAACCAGCCAATCCGCATGCAGCACGGCCAGTCCCAGCCAATCATCTCCCACCAGATGGGACTCCAGGCATCCCTTCACTCACCTCCTCCTGGCCAGCAGGTTAGTGTGACTCTGCATATATCATATCATATCACCAAATGATATGAAGGAATACTGGACATGCTCACTTTTCAGTAGGCTAGTGTGGAGAGTATGGACCATAGAGATCCTATTAAATTACTCATTCCTAATTCCAAACAATTTATAACCGTTTGGTTCTCTGTAACCTTAGCAACTAGTTTGGATCGGCATTCCATTACCAATTCCATTATTAGTCTAAACAGTATGACTGGTCCAGAATCAGAATTAGGTGGGGCGATAGTTGTGATATGTATCGACTGCCTGTAAAATGAATGCTAAGCTTGATTTAACATTTTCTTGTTAACAAACTATAGTTTTGGCAAGTCGTTAAGGACATCTACATATGACGCAAGTAATTTTTCTCTTGTTTAGAGACAGATTATTTCACTTATAATTCACTGTATCAAAATTCCGGTGGGTCAGAAGTTTACATACACTCAATTAGTATTTGGTAGCATTGCCTTTAAATTGTTTAACTTGGGTCAAATGTTTCGGGTAGCCTTCCACAAGCTTTCCACAATTAATTGGGTGAATTTTGACCCATTCCTCCTGACAGAGTTGGTGTAACTGAGTCAAGTTTGTAGGCCTCCTTGCTCGCACACGCTTTTTCTACTCTGCCCACAAATGCTCTATAGGATTGAGGTCAGGGCTTTGTGATGGCCACTCCAATACCTTGACTTTGTTGTCCTTAAGCCATTTTGCCACAACTTTAGAAGTATGCTTGGGGTCATTGTCCATTTGGAAGACCCATTTGCGGCCAAGCTTTAACTTCCTGACTGACGTTTTGAGATGTTGCTTCAATATATCCACATAATATTCCTTCCTCATGTGCCATCTATTTTGTGAAGTGCACCAGTCCCTCTTGCAGCAAAGCACCCCCACAGCATAATGCTGCTAACCCCGTGCTTCATGGTTGGGATGGTGTTCTTCGGCTTGTAAGCCTCCCCCTTTTTCCTCCAAACATAACAACAGTCTTTATGGCCAAACAGTTATATTTTTGTTTCATCAGGCCAGAGGACATTTCTCCAAAAAGTATGATCTTTGTCCCCATGTGCAGTTGCAAACCGTAGTCTGGCTTTTATGGTGGTTTTGGAGCAGTGGCTTCTTCCTTGCTGAGAGGCCTTTCAGGTTATGTCGATATAGGACTCGTTTTACTGTGGATATAGATACTTTTGTACCTATTTCCTCCAGCATCTTCACAAGGTCCTTTGCTGTTGTTCTGGGATTGATTTGCAGCTTTCGCACCAAAGTATGTTCATCTCTAGGAGACAGAACGTGTCTCCTTCCTGAGCGGTATGACTGCTGCGTCGTCCCATGGTGTTTATACTTGCGCACTATTGTTTGTACAGATGAACGTGGTACCTTCAGGCATTTGGAAATTGCTCCCAAGGATGAAACAGACTTGTGGAGGTCTACAATTTTTTTTCTGATTTCTTTTGATTTACCCATGATGTCAAGCAAAGAGGCATTCAGTTTGTAGGTATGTCTTGAAATACATCCACAGGTACACCTCCTATTGACTCAAATTATGTCAATTAGCCTATCAGAAGCTTCTAAAACCATGACATCATTTTCTGGAATTTTCCAAGCTGTTTAAAGGCACAGTAAATTTAGTGTATGTAAACTTCTGAAATAATCTGTCTGTAACAATTGTTTGAAAAATGACTTGTGTCACAAAGTAGATGTCATAACCAACTTGCCAAAACTGTAGTTTGGTTTGTTAACAAGAAATTTGTGGAGTGGTTGAAAAACGATTTTTAATGACTCCAACCTAAGTGTATGTAAACTTCCGACTTCAACTGTATGTACACTGGCAAGAAAAAGTATGTGAACCCTTTGGAATTACCTGGATTTCTGCATAAATTTGTCATAATTCACAACAATGTACAAACACAGTGTGCTTAAACTAATAACACACAACGTATTGTATTTTTCTTGTCGAAATTGAATGCATAATTTAACATTTCACAGTGTAGGTTGGAAAAAATCTGTGAACCCCTCGGCTAATGACTTCTCTAAAAGCTAGTTGGAGTCAGGAGTCAGCTAACCTGGAGTCCAATCAATGAGACGAGATTGAAGATGTTGGTTGCCCTGCCCTATAAAGAACACTCACTAAATTTTGAGTTTGTTATTCACAAGAAGCATTGCCTGATGTGAACCATACCTCAAACAAATTTGATCTCAGAAGACCTAAGATTAAGAATTGTTGACTTGCTTAAAGTTGGAAAGGGTTACAAAAGTATCTCTGAAAATGTGATGTTCATCAGTCCACGGTAAGACCAATCTATAAATGGGGAAAGTTCAGCACTGTTGCTACTCTCCCTAGGACTGGCCGTCCTGCAAAGAGCAGAGAGCAGAATGTTCAATGAGGTTAAGAAGACTCCTAGTGTGTCAGTTAAAGACTTACAGAAATCTCTGGAACATGTTAACATCTCTGTTGACGAGTCTACGATATGTAAAACACAAAACAAGAATGGTGTTCATGGGAGGACACCACGGAAGAACCCATTGCTGTCCAAAAAAAACATTGCTGCACGTCTGAAGTTCGCAAAAGAGCATCTGGATGTTCCACAGCGCTACTGGCAAAATATTCTGTGGACAGATGAAACTAAAATTGAGTTGTTTGGAGAAAAAAAGCACAGCACACCAACATCAAAACCTTATCCCAACTGTAAAGTATGGTGGAGGGCGCGTCATGGTTTGGGACTGCTTTGCTGCCGCAGGGCCTGGACAGCTTGCTAACATCGACGGAATAATGAATTCCTAAGTTTATCAAGACATTTTGCAGGAGAATGTAAGGCTATCTGTCTGCCAATTGAAGCTCAACAGAAGTCGGGTGATGCAACAGGACAACGACCCAAAACACAGAAGTAAATCAACAACAGAATGGCTTCAACAGAAGAAAATACGCCTTCTGGAGTGGCCCAGTCAGAGTCCTGACCTCAACCCGATTGAGATGTTGTGGCATCACCTCAAGAGAGCGGTTCACACCAGACATCCCAAGAATATTTCTGAACTGAAACAGTTTTGTGAAGAGGAATGGTCCAAAATTCCACCTGACCGTTGTGCAGGTCTGATCCTCAACTACAGAAAACGTCTGGTTGAGGTTATTGCTGCCAAAGGAGGGTCAACCAGTTATTAAATCCAAGGGTTCACATACTTTTCTCACCCTGCACTGTGAATGTTTACACGGTGTGTTCAATAAACACATGAAAACGTATAATTGTTTGTGTGTTATTAGTTTAAGCAGACTGTGTGTGTCTATTGTTGTGACCCAGATGAAGATCAGATCAAATTTTTGACCAATTTATGCTGAAATCCAGGTAATTCCAAAGGGTTCACATCCTTGTTCTTGCGACTGTAGTTACAATACTTAGGGTTGATGCATGATATCTGCTTTAGATGTAAACAGCTCTATTCATATTTCCGTTCCTCAGCTTTGCATCACAAGCATGTATACATTATACTCAGTAACTATTTCTCCCTTCCCCTCGTTACACTCTCTCACTCTCGCTCTCTCTCTTTAGTCTCTCTCTCAAATTGAACTGTACATGTTATTGGCTTGCTCGAGGTACTATGCTGCCAAACCAATTAGCATTTAAACTCATCTAAAATAGAAATGTAGCAGAATTTGGCATTCAGACCTTAAGTAAAGAGCAAGCCTCTCCCTCCTCCTGTTTCCTTCTCTCTCTTTCTTCCTATCTCTTTCCCTCTCTTCCTATGTCAATCCCTTCCCCTCCTCCTTCTGTCTCCCTCTACTCTCTCCATAAGTCAGGATAAGTTGTCAGAGAACTAAGAACAACCAGCCTGGTCAGAGCAGCAAAAATGGTTTAGTCTACCTGTGGTAAATTAAATTGATTGGACATGATTTGGAAAGGCACACACCTGTCTACATAATTGAAATAGGCAAGTCAGTTAAGAACAAATTGTTATTTACAATGACGCCCTACCCTGGCCAAACCGGGGTGACTAGTAACCATAAGGTTGCAAGATTGAATCCCCGAGCTGACAAGGTAAACATCTGTCGTTCTGCCCCTGAACAAAGCAGTTAACCCACTGTTCCTAGGCCATCATTAAAAATAAGAATTTGTTCTTAACTGACTTGCATAGTTAAATAAAGGTCAAATAAAAACATGGACAGCCCTATGGGGCTCCCAATCACACCCGGAAGTGATGCAGCCTGGATTCAAACCAGGGACTGCAGTGATGCCTTTTGTACTGAGATGCAGTGTCTTAGACCGCTGCACCACTCGGTCTGAATACTTTCCGAATGCACTGTACATACTACAATTCATATTATTTTGTACGACCGCTATTACATTGGTAATCCAACCTAACATAAAGTTACATATAATACTAAACGGAGTGGCACATATTTTAGTAATATATAATACGTTTTGCTCTGAGGCCAGGTTGGAATAACACATCAACTAAAAGCTGCAAAGCTAACCTCATGACCCCTATGTTTTATCCATTTGTGGCTGGAATCTCTCCCTTTCTCTCCCTTTCTCTCTGTCTCTCCCTCTCTCTCTTCCTCTCCCTCTCCACCCTCCCCTGCATCTCTCTCTTCCTCTCCCTCTCCACCCTCCCCTGCATCTCTCTCTTGTTCTCCCCTCTCCATATGGCCAGTATACATTGTCAGAAACTTAAACTAATGCCATGGCCTCGCTCTCTCTTTCTCCTATAGGGATTTTCCCACCTACAGTCAGAGTACCATAAAAGTGTGGGTTCCCAGTCCCCAGGGGCCCCGAACCCTGGAGGGAGACAGAACCACGAGTGGGACAGTGAATACTGCGATCGGGAGTGTGGTGGCAACCACTGCAGGTGAGATAGCCCAGACCAATATCGGCTTTGTAAAGGAAACTATTTTTAATTCTATACTGTTTATACCTTAGAATAGGGACAGTTTTCTAGACCCAGAGTAAGGCTAGCTTGGGACTAAGAAACTATTTCAATGGAGATTTTCCATTCAGAATGATTATTTAGTCCAATACTTAATACTTATTCAATGCTATTTTAACAGTTTATGCCTTTGAGTACACAATTGTGTTATTTAATGCTGACTCAAATGTTTATTCAAAAAGACCTTTGATACCACTGCTTTGTGTCCTTGAATTGACTTTGTACCGTTTCAGTCCTCAATTTTGGCTCAGCTACAGTAAGTGTCAATATGACAGCAGTCAAAAATAGTCGATTATTGTCAGCTCATGTTTACATCCAAATCATCTTGGCTCCTGGACTCTGTCCACACATTTCAAGGCTGTGTTGAGACACTGACTTATCAATGACCCAAGCCCAGCTCAGATAATCCCTACCATTGTGTCACTGAGTTGTAGTAATGCTGCAGCAAATGTACATTATCCCGTTGGGCGTTGGCAGTCACAATGTAATTAACTTCATTATGTCCCTGTAACTGTCCTGAATGCCTCTGTCAATCTTACAGCTATTGTATACAGTAATCATGTGCCTATGAACCAGAGTCATACTGTTAGCACTGAGGCGGTGTGCCCTAGTAGGAAGTCCACTGTGTGCACTATCAGCTCAAACAGAAATAATATGTTCATGTCTGCTTCTGACAAGCTTCCCAGTAAAGCGATTAAATAAATCAAGCATTGCAAAAAAGTGCTCAAAATAGCCCACATTAACATATGTAGCCTATGAAACAAGTTTCATGAAATCAATCTCTGAAACTCACTTAGATAATACCTTTGATGATACAGTGGTAGCAATACATGGCTATAATTTCTACAGGAATGTGAGAAATGCCACTGGGGGCGGTGTTGTGGCCTATATATACAGTGTGGCAAAAAAGTATTTAGTCAGCCACCAATTGTGCAAGTTCTCCCACTTAAAAAGATGAGGCCTGTAATGTTCATCATAGGTACACTTCAACTATGACAGACAAAATGAGAAAAAAAATCCAGAAAATCACATTGTAGGATTTTTAATGAATTTATTTGCAAATTATGGTGGAAAATAGCACACAGCTCGACACACATGCATACCCCACAAGACATGCCAACAGATGTCTCTTCATGTGAAGGGGGCACAAGTGAAGGGGGCATATTAAAATGGATCGGTACAATAGACTGGCACGCCCTGTTCTTCATTCACAATTGGTGATTACAGAATTATGCATTTGCTTGCCCTCGCTCATCAACTCATCCTCATTCTCCTCTTTTCTCCCAATCATAATTTACTTAATTTATTTCATTTGTTGGTATATGTGTGAAATTAATTTCGGTAGAGTTTAGGTTCAGTTTCGAGGCAATTATAAGGGTTATTACCAGCTGGGTACTGCACTTTCAACTGTGGGAAGGAGGAGGGGCACAGACCCTACTGTTGGGAGAAGGAGGGGCACAGACCCTACTGTTGGGAGAAGGAGGGGCACAGACCCTACTGTTGGGAGAAGGAGGGTCACAAGACGCGAGATTTCATCTGGAGAGAGAGGGGAGAAAGAGGTCAGAGCACAGGGTAGGGCAGTGTGAGCAGAACCAGCGGTGTCGTTTGACTTAGCAAACGAGGATCGGATGTCGTCGACCTTCTTTTCAAAATGGTTGACGAAGTCATCTGCAGAGAGGGAGGAGGGGGAGGGGGAGGAGGATTCAGGAGGGAGGAGAAGGTTGCAAAGAGCTTCCTAGGGTTAGAGGCAGATGCTTGGAATTTAGAGTGGTAGAAAGTGGCTTTAGCAGCAGAGAGAGAAGAGGAAAATGTAGAGAGGAGGGAGTGAAAGGATGTCAGGTCCGCAGGGAGGCGAGTTTTCCTCCATTTCCGCTCGGCTGCCCGGAGCCCTGTTCTGTGAGCTCGCAATGAGTCGTCGAGCCACGGAGCGGGAGGGGAGGACCGAGCCGGCCTGGAGGATAGGGGACATAGAGAGTCAAAGGATGCAGAAAGGGAGGAGAGGAGGGTTGAGGAGGCAGAATCAGGAGATAGGTTGGAGAAGGTTCGAGCAGAGGGAAGAGATGATAGGATGGAAGAGGAGAGAGTAGCGGGGGAGAGAGAGCGAAGGTTGGGACCGCGATACCATCCGAGTAGGGGCAGTGTGGGAAGTGTTGGATGAGAGCGAGAGGGAAAAGGATACAAGGTAGTGGTCGGAGACTTGGAGGGGAGTTTCAATGAGGTTAGTGGAAGAACAGCATCTAGTAAAGATGAGGTCGAGCGTATTTCCTGCCTTGTGAGTAGGGGGGGAAGGTGAGAGGGTGAGGTCAAAAGAGGAGAGGAGTGGAAAGAAGGAGGCAGAGAGGAATGAGTCAAAGGTAGATGTGGGGAGGTTAAAGTCGCCCAGAACTGTGAGAGGTGAGCCGTCCTCAGGAAAGGAGCTTATCAAGGCATCAAGCTCATTGATGAACTCTCCGAGGAACCTGGAGGGTGATAAATGATAAGGATGTTAAGCTTGAAAGGGCTGGTAACTGTGACAGCATGTAATTCAAAGGAGGCGATAGACAGATGGGTAAGGGGAGAAAGAGAGAATGACCACTTGGGAGAGATGAGGATCCCGGTGCCACCACCCCGCTGACCAGAAGCTCTCGGGGTGTGCGAGAACACGTGGGCAGACGAAGAGAGAGCAGTAGGAGTAGCAGTGTTGTCTGTGGTGATCCATGTTTCCGTCAGTGCCAAGAAGTCGAGGGACTGGAGGGAGGCATAGGCTGAGATGAACTCTGCCTTGTTGGCCGCAGATCGGCAGTTCCAGAGGCTACCGGAGACCTGGAACTCCACGTGGGTCGTGCGCGCTGGGACCACCAGATTAGGGTGGCCGCGGCCACGCGGTGTGGAGCGTTTGTATGGTCTGTGCAGAGAGGAGAGAACAGGGATAGACAGACACATAGTTGATAGGCTACACAAGAGGCTACGCTAATGCAAAGGAGATTGGAATGACAAGTGGACTACACGTCTCGAGTGTTCAGAAAGTTAAGCTTACGTAGCAAGAATCTTATTGACTAAAATGATTAAAATGATACAGTACTGCTGAAGTAGGCTAGCTGGCAGAGGCTGCGTTGTTGACTATGTAGGCTAGCTGGCAGTGTCTGCGTTGTTGACACTACACTAATCAAGTCGTTCCGTTGAGTGTAATAGTTTCTACTGTGCTACTGTGCTGCTATTCGGGGCTAGCTGGCTAGCTAGCAGTGTTGATTACGTTACGTTGCGTTAAAAGAACGACAATAGCTGGCTAGCTAACCTAGGAAATCGCTCAAGACTACACAATTATCTTTGATACAAAGACGGCTATGTAGCTAGCTATGTAGCTAGCTACGATCAAACAAATCAAGCCGTTGTACTGTAATGAAATGAAATGAAAAATGTGATACTACCTGTGGAGCGAAGCGAAATGCGACCGGATTGTTGAGTGCGGAAGTTCTGTTAGACGGTAGACGTTGGCTAGCTGTTGGCTAGCTAGCAGTGTCTCCTACGTTAAGGAGACAAATAGCTGGCTAGCTAACCTCGGTAAATTAAGATAATCACTCTAAACTACACACTCTAAACTACACAATTATCTTGGATACGAAGACAGCAAAGACAACTATGTAGCTAGTTAACACTACACTAATCAAGTCGTTCAGTTGAGTGTAATAGTTGTGCTGCTAATCGGTAGACGGTGGACTAGCTAACGGTGGACGTTAGCTAGCTGGCTAGCTGCAGGGCAGTGTAGACTGCGTTAGGACGACGAAATACGATAATTACGCAATTATCTATGATACAAAGACGGCTATGTAGCTAGCTAAGAAGAAATTGCTAAGATTAGACAAATCAAACCGTTGCTAATCGGTAGACGGTGGACTAGCTAACGGTGGACGTTAGCTAGCTGGCTAGCTGCAGGGCAGTGTAGACTGCGTTAGGACGACGAAATACGATAATTACGCAATTATCTATGATACAAAGACGGCTATGTAGCTAGCTAAGAAGAAATTGCTAAGATTAGACAAATCAAACCGTTGTACTATAATGAAATGTAATGAAATGTAATCCTACCTGCGGACCGAGTGCAGATGCGACCGCTCGCTCCAACCCGGAAGTAACAACGAAGAAGTAACTACTGTTGGTGAAGGGGGGGCACAGACCCTACTGTTGGGAGGAGGAGGGGCACAGACCATACTGTTGGGAGGAGGAGGGGCACAGACCCTACTGTTGGGTGAAGGAGGGGCACAGACCCTACTGTTGGGAGAAGGAGGGGCACAGACCCTACTGTTGGGAGAAGGAGGGGCACAGACCCTACTGTTGGGAGAAGGAGGGGCACAGACCCTACTGTTGGGAGAAGGAGGGGCACAGACCCTACTGTTGGGAGAAGGAGGGGCACAGACCCTACTGTTGGTAAAGGGGGGGCACAGACTCTACTGTTGGGAGAAGGAGGGGCACAGACCCTACTGTTGGAAGAAGGAGGGGCACAGACCCTACTGTTGGGAGAAGGAGGGGCACAGACCCTACTGTTGGAAGAAGGAGGGGCACAGACCCTACTGTTGGGAGAAGGAGGGGCATATACCCTACTGTTGGGAGAAGGAGGGGCACAGACCCTACTGTTGGGAGAAGGAGGGGCACAGACCCTACTGTTGGTAAAGGGGGGGCACAGACTCTACTGTTGGGAGAAGGAGGGGCACAGACCCTACTGTTGGGAGAAGGAGGGGCACAGACCCTACTGTTGGAAGAAGGAGGGGCACAGACCCTACTGTTGGGAGAAGGAGGGGCACAGACCCTACTGTTGGAAGAAGGAGGGGCACAGACCCTACTGTTGGAAGAAGGAGGGGCACAGACCCTACTTTTGGGAGAAGGAGGGGCACAGACCCTACTGTTGGAAGAAGGAGGGGCACAGACCCTACTGTTGGGAGAAGGAGGGGCACAGACCCTACTGTTGGGAGAAGGAGGGGCACAGACCCTACTGTTGGTGAAGGGGGGAACAGACCCTACTGTTGGTGAAGGAGGGGCACAGACCCTACTGTTGGTGAAGGGGAGGCACAGACCCTACTGTTGGAAGAAGGAGGGGCACAGACCCTACTGTTGGGTGAAGGAGGGGCACAGACCCTACTGTTGGAAGAAGGAAGGGCACAGACCGTACTGTTGGGTGAAGGAGGGGCACAGACCCTACTGTTGGAAGAAGGAGGGGTACAGACCCTACTGTTGGGTGAAGGAGCGGCACAGACCCTACTGTTGGGTGAAGGAGGGGCACAGACCCTACTGTTGGAAGAAGGAGGGGCACAGACCCTACTGTTGGGTGAAGGAGGGGCACAGACCCTACTGTTGGGAGAAGGAGGGGCACAGACCCTACTGTTGGAAGAAGGAGGGGCACAGACCCTACTGTTGGGAGGAGGAGGGGCACAGACCTTACTGTTGGGAGAAGAAGGGGAACAGACCTACTGTTAGGAGAAGGAGGGGCACAGACCCTACTGTTGGGAGGAGGAGGGGCACAGACCCTACTGTTGGAAGAAGGGGTGGCACAGACCCTACTGTTGGGAGAAGGAGGGGCACAGACCCTACTGTTGGAAGAAGGAGGGGCACAGACCCTACTGTTGGGTGAAGGAGGGGCACAGACCCTACTGTTGGAAGAAGGAGGGGCACAGACCCTACTGTTGGTGAAGACCCTACTGGGGCACAGACCCTACTGTTGGAAGAAGGAGGGGCACAGACCCTACTGTTGGGAGAAGGGGGGCACAGACCCTACTGTTGATAAAGGAGGGGCACAGACCCTACTGTTGGGAGGGGAGGGGCACAGACCCTACTGTTGGGTGAAGGAGGGGCACAGACCCTGTTGGGACTGTTGGGAGACCCTAGGGGAGAAGGGGGCACAGACCCTACTGTTGGGAGAAGGAGGGGCACAGACCCTACTGTTGGGAGAAGGAGGGGCACAGACCCTACTGTTGGGAGAAGGAGGGGCACAGACCCTACTGTTGGGAAAAACAGGGGCACAGACCCTACTGTTGGGAGAAGGAGGGCACAGACCCTACTGTTGGAAGGGGGGGCACAGACCCTACTGTTGGGAGAAGGAGGGGCACAGACCCTACTGTTGGAAGAAGGAGGGGCACAGACCCTACTGTTGGGAGAAGGAGGGCACAGACCCTACTGTTGGAAGGGGGGCACCCTACTGTTGGGAGAAGGAGGGGCACAGACCCTACTGTTGGGAGAAGGAGGGGCACAGACCCTACTGTTGGAAGGGGCACAGACCCTACTGTTGGGAAAGACCCTACTGTTGGGAGAAGGAGGGGCACAGACCCTACTGTTGGAAGAAGGAGGGGCACAGACCCTACTGTTGGGAGAAGGAGGGGCACAGACCCTACTGTTGGGAGAGGGGCACAGACCCTACTGTTGGGAGAAGGAGGGGCACAGACCCTACTGTTGGGAGAAGAGGGGCAGACCCTACTGTTGGAAGAAGGAGGGGCACAGACCCTACTGTTGGAAGAAGGGCACAGACCCTACTGTTGGGGCACAGACCCTACTGTTGGAAGAAGGAGGGGCACAGACCCTACTGTTGGAAGAAGGAGGGGCACAGACCCTACTGTTGGGAGAAGGAGGGGCACAGACCCTACTGTTGGAAGAAGGAGGGGCACAGACCCTACTGTTGGGAGAAGGAGGGGCACAGACCCTACTGTTGGGAGGAGGAGGGCACAGACCCTACTGTTGGAAGAAGGAAGGGCACAGACCGTACTGTTGGGTGAAGGAGGGGCACAGACCCTACTGTTGGAAGAAGGAGGGGCACAGACCCTACTGTTGGGTGAAGGAGGGCACAGACCCTACTGTTGGGTGAAGGAGGGGCACAGACCCTACTGTTGGAAGAAGGAGGGCACAGACCCTACTGTTGGGTGAAGGAGGGGCACAGACCCTACTGTTGGGAGAAGGAGGGGCACAGACCCTACTGTTGGAAGAAGGAGGGGCACAGACCCTACTGTTGGGAGGAGGAGGGGCACAGACCCTACTGTTGGGAGAAGGAGGGGAACAGACCTAGTTACACAGACCCTACTGTTGGGAGGAGGAGGGGCACAGACCCTACTGTTGGAAGAAGGAGGGGCACAGACCCTACTGTTGGAAGAAGGAGGGGCACAGACCCTACTGTTGGAAGAAGGAGGGGCACAGACCCTACTGTTGGAAGAAGGAGGGGCACAGACCCTACTGTTGGGAGAAGGAGGGGCACAGACCCTACTGTTGGAAGAAGGAGGGGACCCTACTGTTGGGAGACCAGACCCTACTGTTGGGAGAAGGAGGGGCACAGACCCTACTGTTGGGAGAAGGAGGGTTGGGTGAAGGAGGGGCACAGACCCTACTGTTGGAAGAAGGAGGGGCACAGACCCTACTGTTGGGTGAAGGAGGGCACAGACCCTACTGTTGGGTGAAGGAGGGGCACAGACCCTACTGTTGGAAGAAGGAGGGGCACAGACCCTACTGTTGGGTGAAGGAGGGGCACAGACCCTACTGTTGGGAGAAGGAGGGGCACAGACCCTACCCTGTTGGGAAGGAGGGGCACAGACCCTACTGTTGGGAGGAGGAGAAGGGGCACAGACCCTACTGTTGGGAGAAGGAGGGGCACAGACCCTACTGTTGGGAGAAGGAGGGGCACAGACCCTACTGTTGGAAGAAGGAGGGGCACAGACCCTACTGTTGGGAGAAGGAGGGGCACAGACCCTACTGTTGGTGAAGGGGGGCACAGACCCTACTGTTGGTGAAGGAGGCACAGACCCTACTGTTGGAAGAAGGAGGGGCACAGACCCTACTGTTGGAAGAAGGAGGGGCACAGACCCTGCTGTTGGAAGAACAGGTTGGAGGGGCACAGACCCTACTGTTGGTGAAGGAGGGCACAGACCCTACTGTTGGAAGAAGGAGGGGCACAGACCCTACTGTTGAAGGGGCACAGACCCTACTGTTGGGTAAAGGGGGGCACAGACCCTACTGTTGGGAGGAGGAGGGGCACAGACCCTACTGTTGGGTGAAGAAGGGGCACAGACCCTACTGTTGGGAGAAGGAGGGGCACAGACCCTACTGTTGGGAGAAGGAGGGGCACAGACCCTACTGTTGGGAGAAGGAGGGGCACAGACCCTACTGTTGGGAGAAGGAGGGGCACAGACCCTACTGTTGGGAGGAGGAGGGGCACAGACCCTACTGTTGGAAGAAGGGGTGGCACAGACCCTACTGTTGGGAGAAGGAGGGGCACAGACCCTACTGTTGGTGAAGGGGGGGCACAGACCCTACTGTTGGTGAAGGGGAGGCACAGACCCTACTGTTGGAAGAAGGAGGGGCACAGACCCTACTGTTGGGTGAAGGAGGGGCACAGACCCTGCTGTTGGAAGAAGGAGGGGCACAGACCCTACTGTTGGTGAAAAGGGGGCACAGACCCTACTGTTGGAAGAAGGAGGGGCACAGACCCTACTGTTGGTGAAGGGGACGCACAGACCCTACTGTTGATAAAGGGGGGGCACAGACCCTACTGTTGGGAGGAGGAGGGGCACAGACCCTACTGTTGGGTGAAGGAGGGGCACAGACCCTACTGTTGGGAGAAGGAGGGGCACAGACCCTACTGTTGGGAGAAGGAGGGGCACAGACCCTACTGTTGGGAGAAGGAGGGGCACAGACCCTACTGTTGGGAGAAGGAGGGGCACAGACCCTACTGTTGGTAAAGGGGGGGCACAGACTCTACTGTTGGGAGAAGGAGGGGCACAGACCCTACTGTTGGAAGAAGGAGGGGCACAGACCCTACTGTTGGGAGAAGGAGGGGCACAGACCCTACTGTTGGAAGAAGGAGGGGCACAGACCCTACTGTTGGGAGAAGGAGGGGCACAGACCCTACTGTTGGTAAAGGGGGGGCACAGACTCTACTGTTGGGAGAAGGAGGGGCACAGACCCTACTGTTGGGAGAAGGAGGGGCACAGACCCTACTGTTGGAAGAAGGAGGGGCACAGACCCTACTGTTGGGAGACGGAGGGGCACAGACCCTACTGTTGGAAGAAGGAGGGGCACAGACCCTACTGTTGGAAGAAGGAGGGGCACAGACCCTACTTTTGGGAGAAGGAGGGGCACAGACCCTACTGTTGGAAGAAGGAGGGGCACAGACCCTACTGTTGGGAGAAAGAGGGGCACAGACCCTACTGTTGGAAGAAGGAGGGGCACAGACCCTACTGTTGGAAGAAGGAGGGGTACAGACCCTACTGTTGGAAGAAGGAGGGGCACAGACCCTACTGTTGGAAGAAGGAGGGGCACAGACCCTACTGTTGGGAGAAGGAGGGGCACAGACCCTACTGTTGGAAGAAGGAGGGGCACAGACCCTACTGTTGGGAGAAGGAGGGGCACAGACCCTACTGTTGGGAGGAGGAGGGGCACAGACCCTACTGTTGGAAGAAGGAAGGGCACAGACCGTACTGTTGGGTGAAGGAGGGGCACAGACCCTACTGTTGGAAGAAGGAGGGGTACAGACCCTACTGTTGGGTGAAGGAGCGGCACAGACCCTACTGTTGGGTGAAGGAGGGGCACAGACCCTACTGTTGGAAGAAGGAGGGGCACAGACCCTACTGTTGGGTGAAGGAGGGGCACAGACCCTACTGTTGGGAGAAGGAGGGGCACAGACCCTACTGTTGGAAGAAGGAGGGGCACAGACCCTACTGTTGGGAGGAGGAGGGGCACAGACCCTACTGTTGGGAGAAGAAGGGGAACAGACCTACTGTTAGGAGAAGGAGGGGCACAGACCCTACTGTTGGGAGGAGGAGGGGCACAGACCCTACTGTTGGAAGAAGGAGGGGCACAGACCCTACTGTTGGAAGAAGGAGGGGTACAGACCCTACTGTTGGAAGAAGGAGGGGCACAGACCCTACTGTTGGAAGAAGGAGGGGCACAGACCCTACTGTTGGGAGAAGGAGGGGCACAGACCCTACTGTTGGAAGAAGGAGGGGCACAGACCCTACTGTTGGGAGAAGGAGGGGCACAGACCCTACTGTTGGGAGGAGGAGGGGCACAGACCCTACTGTTGGAAGAAGGAAGGGCACAGACCGTACTGTTGGGTGAAGGAGGGGCACAGACCCTACTGTTGGAAGAAGGAGGGGTACAGACCCTACTGTTGGGTGAAGGAGCGGCACAGACCCTACTGTTGGGTGAAGGAGGGGCACAGACCCTACTGTTGGAAGAAGGAGGGGCACAGACCCTACTGTTGGGTGAAGGAGGGGCACAGACCCTACTGTTGGGAGAAGGAGGGGCACAGACCCTACTGTTGGAAGAAGGAGGGGCACAGACCCTACTGTTGGGAGGAGGAGGGGCACAGACCCTACTGTTGGGAGAAGAAGGGGAACAGACCTACTGTTAGGAGAAGGAGGGGCACAGACCCTACTGTTGGGAGGAGGAGGGGCACAGACCCTACTGTTGGAAGAAGGGGTGGCACAGACCCTACTGTTGGGAGAAGGAGGGGCACAGACCCTACTGTTGGTGAAGGGGGGGCACAGACCCTACTGTTGGTGAAGGGGAGGCACAGACCCTACTGTTGGAAGAAGGAGGGGCACAGACCCTACTGTTGGGTGAAGGAGGGGCACAGACCCTGCTGTTGGAAGAAGGAGGGGCACAGACCCTACTGTTGGTGAAGAGGGGGCACAGACCCTACTGTTGGAAGAAGGAGGGGCACAGACCCTACTGTTGGTGAAGGGGACGCACAGACCCTACTGTTGATAAAGGGGGGGCACAGACCCTACTGTTGGGAGGAGGAGGGGCACAGACCCTACTGTTGGGTGAAGAAGGGGCACAGACCCTACTGTTGGGAGAAGGAGGGGCACAGACCCTACTGTTGGGAGAAGGAGGGGCACAGACCCTACTGTTGGGAGAGGGCAGACCCTACTGTTGGGAGGGGGGCACAGACCCTACTGTTGGTAAAGGGGGCACAGACTCTACTGTTGGGAGAAGGAGGGGCACAGACCCTACTGTTGGAAGAAGGAGGGGCACAGACCCTACTGTTGGGAGAAGGAGGGGCACAGACCCTACTGTTGGAAGAAGGAGGGGCACAGACCCTACTGTTGGGAGACGGAGGGGCACAGACCCTACTGTTGGTAAAGGGGGGGCACAGACTCTACTGTTGGGAGAAGGAGGGGCACAGACCCTACTGTTGGGAGAAGGAGGGGCACAGACCCTACTGTTGGAAGAAGGAGGGGCACAGACCCTACTGTTGGGAGAAGGAGGGGCTCAGACCCTACTGTTGGAAGAAGGAGGGGCACAGACCCTACTGTTGGAAGAAGGAGGGGCACAGACCCTACTTTTGGGAGAAGGAGGGGCACAGACCCTACTGTTGGAAGAAGGAGGGGCACAGACCCTACTGTTGGGAGAAAGAGGGGCACAGACCCTACTGTTGGAAGAAGGAGGGGCACAGACCCTACTGTTGGAAGAAGGAGGGGCACAGACCCTACTGTTGGAAGAAGGAGGGGCACAGACCCTACTGTTGGAAGAAGGAGGGGCACAGACCCTACTGTTGGGAGAAGGAGGGGCACAGACCCTACTGTTGGAAGAAGGAGGGGCACAGACCCTACTGTTGGGAGAAGGAGGGGCACAGACCCTACTGTTGGGAGAAGGAGGGGCACAGACCCTACTGTTGGGAGAAGGAGGGGCACAGACCCTACTGTTGGTAAAGGGGGGGCACAGACTCTACTGTTGGGAGAAGGAGGGGCACAGACCCTACTGTTGGAAGAAGGAGGGGCACAGACCCTACTGTTGGGAGAAGGAGGGGCACAGACCCTACTGTTGGGAGAAGGAGGGGCACAGACCCTACTGTTGGGAGAAGGAGGGGCAATGGAGCGAAACTGTTCAAAAACATGACATGCCCTCCTTAAACTGGTTCCAACTCCAGTTCTGTTTGTGATATTAAGATTCTAACAACAAAAGTTTGTTACATAGACTTATTTAGGAAAAGTCAAGGACAGAGGGGGGCATGACTTAAAAAATGGCGGAGTATAAAAATAAATAAATAATGTGCAGTCAAAATGACCTCTTTAGCGGTTCTAGTGTTAACTGAATAGCTATCAAGACTTCTGTTAGGCACATCTGTTTGGAATGTACTCCAACACACACATGGCACCCTTTATTCCTTCAATTTTAGTTTTATAATTGTCCCTACTGTACTTCAAAGGGGAAGGGGAAATCTGTATTTGATTTATTCCTTCTCTTCACACCCTTTCTGTCTCTTCTTGTTTTCCGATTCCACCTTCTCTTCTCACCGTCTCCCTCTCTTCTTGTTTTCTGATTCCTCCTCCTCTTCTCACCGTCTCCCTCTCTTCTTGTTTTCTGATTCCTCCTTCTCTTCTCACCGTCTCCCTCTCTTCTTGTTTTCCGATTCCCCCTTCTCTTCTCACCGTCTCCCTCTCTTCTTGTTTTCTGATTCCTCCTCCTCTTCTCACCGTCTCCCTCTCTTCTTGTTTTCTGATTCCTCCTCCTCTTCTCACCGTCTCCCTCTCTTCTTGTTTTCTGATTCCTCCTTCTCTTCTCACCGTCTCCCTCTCTTCTTGTTTTCCGATTCCCCCTTCTCTTCTCACCGTCTCCCTCTCTTCTTGTTTTCTGAATCCTCCTTCTCTTCTCACTGTCTCCCTCTCTTCTCGTTTTCCGATTCGCCCTTATCTTCT
>NC_088397.1:85450727-85466251 GCF_034236695.1 Oncorhynchus nerka
CTTGCAACCTTCCGGTTATTAGTCCAACGGTCTAACCACTAGGCTACCCAATTTTAGTGTTCCCTTTATTGTTTTGAGCAGTGTATTTAACTTCACATAAAATGTATTTCAAATACATGTACATACACTTGCATCTTTGCTCAAATGCATGTAATGCCTGACAGAAATGCATGGCTATGACATCTAGTCTATAGGGTGGACAAAGTGGTTCTTAATTCCACATAGTTTTGCACTTCAGAAGATCCTTAGATCTTCTAGGCTGAGAGAGGCTGGACTGAGGGCTTGTAGGCCTGTTGTATGGCAGGTCCTCACCAGACATCACCGGCAACAACGTCGCCTATGGGCACAAACCCACCGTCGCTGGACCAGACAGGACTGGCAAAAAGTGCAGTTTTGTCTCACCAGGGGTGATGGTCGGATTCGCGTTTATCGTCAAAGGAATGAGCGTTACATCGAGGCCTGTACTCTGGAGCGAGATCAATTTGGAGGTGGAGGGTCCGTCATGGTCCAATATGTCCCATTAACATCACAAATGGTCCTTTTGTTCGATTAATTCCGTCGAAATATATCCAAAATGTCCATTTATTTGGCGCATTTGATCCAGACAAACACCGGTTCCAACTTGCGCTAAGTGACTACAAAATATCTCAAACGTTACCTGTAAGCATTGTCCAAACATTTCAAACCACTTTTGTAATACAACTTCAGGTATTTTTTTACGTAAATAATCAATCAAATTGAAGACGAGATATATTGTATTCAATACCGGAGGAAAACAAAGTGGAGCGTGCTTTCAGGTCACGCGCCTCTAACAAAGAGTACACTAGACTCGAGCCTCATTCTGAACAGTGTTACTTCTTAATTTCTCAAAGGAAAAACCTCAACCAATTTCTAAAGGCTGTTGATATCCAGTGGAAGCGATAGGAACTGCAGGAAAGTCGATTAGAAAATCCCAATGAAAAGTCATTGAAAAGGGAGTGACCTCAAAAAAGAAATCTGAACGGTTTGTCCTCGGAGTTTAGCCTGCCAAATAAGTTTTGTTATACCCACAGACATGATTCAAACAGTTTTAGAAACTTCAGAGAGTTTTCTATCCAGATATGCTAATAATATGCATATTTTAGCTTCTGGGTCTGAGTAGGAGGCCGTTTACTTTTGACACGCTTTACATCCGGACGTGAAAATACTGCCCCTTGTCCCAAAGAAGTTAATGCAGCTGGTGGCCAGAAACACCAGATACTGACCGTTACTTTTGATTTTGACCCCCCCCCCTCTTTGTTCAGGGACACATTATTCCATTTCTGTTAGTCACATGTCTGTGGAACTTGATCAGTTTATGTCTCAGTTGTTGAATCTTGTTATGTTCATACAAATATTTACAGATGTTAAGTTTGCTGAAAATAAACACAGTTGACAGTGAGAGGAAGTTTATTTTTAAAGAGCACATGTTCAACATCATAAAAAAACATATTTTCCCATCTCAAAAGATTTGATTAATTACTATAGTTAGTGCCTCTCTTCAGCTTAGTTAATAATGAAAAAAATGTAGTTCATTTTGAAATGTTACCTTTATTTGACTAGGCAAGTCAATGAAGAACAAATTCTTATTTACAATGACAGCTTACACCGGCACGAAGCAGGGCCAATTGTGTGCCGCACTATGGGACTCCCAATCACGATACATCCCGGATTCAAACCAGGGTGATACCTCTAGTGCTGAGTTGCAGTGCCTTAGACCACTGTGTCACTCAGGATGGATGTAGATGGAGTCATCACGTGAGCGATAGTGTATCATGTTGGTTAGTCATTTTTGTAGAAATGTAAATGTATTTAAATGCATTTTTAGTGCTTTTGGTATATGTCAAGTACAATAAAATAGATTTTGATAAAGTATATTGTGGCTGCAGCCGCCCGTTAGAGGGTTTGGAGGAGTGGTTTGTTGGAGGCGTGGCCTTGACTTATCTCTCTTTGGGCCACCCATTGGAGAAAGTGTAATGCCAGATGTGAAGGAATCAAGAATCATGCAAGAATCATGCAAGAATCATGCCCAAACCGGCATCTGTGAAATACTGTAGATGCTGAATACTTTCTCCTTTGAGGCAAGTGTGGGAGAGATAATTACATGTTACGCTCCTGAAAACCCTGAGCAGGTGACGGATAGCGAAATGTAAACTGAAGAACCTGCGCCATTAAGTGAGGGGAAGGCTTCCGAGCCTCACCAATGATCAGGAAAATGCCAGAAGCGACTCTGGCCCAGTGGGAGAATGACTTTTGACCGATCCGTTTGTGGTATCAGGCTGGGTGAAGTTCATTGTTATTTTTGTGATATACTGTACATTTGACCTACATTTGTATATACTCTTTAAATACATTCCGTAATATATGTACTGTATAATGTACTGTATTTCAAATGTGAAATATATATTTTTTAAACACATTATTTAATTATTATGATTTATTTGATTTAAATATTTAAAAAGTATCCTAAAAAATGCATCCCAAAATATGTTTTTAATGTATTTTTCTCTCATATGGAGAGAAAAGAGGGAAATGTCACTTTCACTCCATTTGATGTTTAATTCATTTGAGGCTGGAATCTCCATCTCTCCCTGCCTCTCTCTCCCCGCCTCTCTCTCCCTGCCTCTCTCTCCCTGCCTCTCTCTCCCTGTCTCTCTCTCCCTGCCTCTCTCTCCCCGCCTCTCTCTCCCTGCCTCTCTCTCCCTGCCTCTCTCTCCCTGCCTCTCTCCCTGTCTCTCTCTCTCCCTGCCCCTCTCTCTCCCTGTCTCTCTCTCCCTCTCTTTCTCCCTGCCTCTCTCTCCCCCTCTCTCTCTCTGCCTCTCTCCCTCTCTCTCTCTCTCTCCTCCCTTCATCTATCTCCCTCTCTCTCTCCCTGCCTCTCTCTCTCTCTCTCTCTCTCTCTCTCTCTCTCTCTCTCTCTCTCCCTGCCTCTCTCTCCCTCTCTCTCTCCCTTCCTCTATCTCCATCTCTCTCTCCCCCTCTCTCTCTCCCCCCTCTCTCTCTCCCTGCCTCTCTCTCTCTCTCCCTGCCTCTATCTCCCTCTCTCTCTCCCTGCCTCTATCTGTACTCCTACTCCTACGCTTTATGAATATTGTTAAACAGCCATCACTAGCAGGAGCTAGAAACACAAGCATTTCGCTACACCGGCATTAACATCTGCTAAACATGTGTATGTGACAAATAAAATTCTATTCGATTTTTTTAATTTGATGCATAGATACAATAGGTGAGTTAGTTTCTCTGTTTGTCTGTTGAGATTGGTAGTGTTGAGCTGTATGGTGTCCATATTAGGACATGCATGCATTGTTAAAGCAGGTACAGGGGTGTGACATTTGAGGTGGACACCGTGTGCTGGCCTTTCTGGCCTTGGTTTTGAGATGTCAACATGGAGACAAGAACGGAAACTGTTTGATCTGAACAGAAACTTTTCCCACCACGATGGAGGCCTTTCTCATTGTGATGCAACGGTTTCTCACAAACATGTTTTTAATTCAATTTTTACCTCCTCTATTGTGGTTGCGTAATGTACCAACTCTGGTATACAAATCAACATCTTTAGCTCAACCGACGACATGAGATGGTGCCTAGCTAGTGAGCCACAGTAGAGAGTTAGAGAGTAGATGGTCAGTGTTAGGTGTGGCCTTCAAAGTCACAAGGCCACCTGACTAAAAAAGTTGCAACTTTGGTTCTGTGGCAGAGCATGAACAGGAAATGTAGGCAGTTTTGACAAGAACAGGGTTTCACTTTGTGTTCACTTCTGTTATGGGGTTTGGAGATTCAACAGTGGAAAATGTTTCCAAAAAGAGCTACTTTCATTTCTACAGAGTAATCCAGCGAGAGAGAATCATGTAAATGTTCTATGTTAGGATGGAGTTGTCATGAAGCTAATATTTGATGTTATTGATATATTATTTTTAATTTTATTTTTTATATTTTTGTAGGAATGCAGCTATTACAGTAAAAGGACCAGGCTGTGAAAAATATGTATAGTTATAATAGAGCAGATGTTATATGTGTAGTTATCATAGAGCAGATGTTATATGTGTAGTTATCATAGAGCAGATGTTATATGTATAGTTATCAAAGAGCAGATGTTATATGTGTAGTTATCATAGAGCAGATGTTATATGTGTAGTTATCATAGAGCAGATGTTATATATATAGTTATATATATATAGTTATCATAGAGCAGATGTTATATGTGTAGTTATCATAGAGCAGATGTTATATGTATAGTTATAATAGAGCAGATGTTATATGTGTAGTTATCATAGAGCAGATGTTATATGTATAGTTATCATAGAGCAGATGTTATATGTATAGTTATCAAAGAGCAGATGTTATATGTGTAGTTATCATAGAGCAGATGTTATATGTGTAGTTATCATAGAGCAGATGTTATATGTGTAGTTATCATAGAGCAGATGTTATATGTGTAGTTATCATAGAGCAGATGTTATATATATAGTTATATATATATAGTTATCATAGAGCAGATGTTATATGTATAGTTAGCATAGAGCCGATGTTATATATATAGTTATATATATATAGTTATCATAGAGCAGATGTTATATGTATAGTTAGCATAGAGCCGATGTTATATGTTTAGTTATCATAGAGCAGATGTTATATATATAGTTATCATTGAGCAGATGTTATATATATAGTTACCATAGAGCAGATGTTATATGTGTAGTTATCATAGAGCAGATGTTATATATATAGTTATCATAGAGCAGATGTTATATATATAGTTATCATAGAGCAGATGTTATATATATATAGTTATCATAGAGCAGATGTTATATGTATAGTTATCATAGAGCAGATGTTATATGTATAGTTATCATAGAGCAGATGTTATATATATAGTTATCATAGAGCAGATGTTATATATATAGTTATCATAGAGCAGATGTTATATATATATAGTTATCATAGAGCAGATGTTATATGTATAGTTATCATAGAGCAGATGTTATATGTATAGTTATCAAAGAGCAGATGTTATATGTATAGGTATCATATAGCAGATGTTATATGTGTAGTTATCATAGAGTAGATGTTATATGTGTAGTTATCATAGAGCAGATGTTATATATATAGTTACCATAGAGCAGATGTTATATGTGTAGTTATCATAGAGCAGATGTTATATATATAGTTATCATAGAGCAGATGTTATATGTGTAGTTATCATAGAGCAGATGTTATATGTGTAGTTATCATAGAGCAGATGTTATACGTATAGTTATCATAGAGCAGATGTTATATGTATAGTTATCATAGAGCAGATGTTATACGTATAGTTATCATAGAGCAGATGTTATACGTATAGTTATCATAGAGCAGATGTTATACGTATAGTTATCATAGAGCAGATGTTATACGTATAGTTATCATAGAGCAGATGTTATACGTATAGTTATCATAGAGCAGGTTATACGTATAGTTATCATAGAGCAGATGTTATACGTATAGTTATCATAGAGCAGATGTTATACGTATAGTTATCATAGAGCAGATATGTATTATAACATGCACAATATCAGACATGCCACTTTGATGTGTGTTTATTTTATTCCTTCATAACAATAGTGTCAAATATCTAATCCGTTTTACCATACAGCTTATTTTTCCAACCCGCTGTCAATTTCACTGTAAATAAGTGAATATGTACAGTATTGTGACAGAATTCTCTAATAAGGTGCTATGTTTAAAATGCAAAATCTCCCTAAGAGAGATTCTGAAACTTCAAGTGAGACTGAACTTCTCTCTATGACTGGTCACTCACCAGAGCAGTGTGCTTGAATATTATTGTTGCTTTTGAATGACCCTATCACCTCCCCTTCAGAATCTCTTTAAGATATGCAGTAGATAATGTTACCTCCTACAATGTACATTCGGAGAGAAAGAATTGCCACTTGCTCTCAACCCCCTTTGTTTTTTGTTGCATCTCAATCAAGTTTGTCAGACCATGAGACATCCCGAAAATCAGTCTTTTCACAAAATCTATGTATGTATTGTCCGAACGGTTTGGCCTAAAAACTATTATGACCTCTCTATTGAAAGATGTGGCTCTCACGAACACGTCGGTGTTCAGCGGATCTGCCAACTTCTGTCTGTATTGATCGAACAGTTTGAGCTACACTTCCCTCTGTGGAAAGGTGAGACTCTCACGAACACATACAATACCAATCAAAAGTTTGGACACACCTACTCATTCAAGGGTTTTTCACATGGCACCTTCTCAACATGAATTGTTCGGAGGAGACTGTATGAATCAGGCCTTCACAGTCAAATGCAAAGAAACAACTACTAAAGGACACCAATAAGAAGAAGAGACTTGCTTGGGAAATCTGTCCGCTGGTCTGATGAGTCCAAATTTCAGATTTTTGGTTGCAACCGCTGTGTCTTTGTGAGACACAGAGAAGCATGGAGGAGGAGGTGTGATGGTGCTTTGCTGGTGACACTGTCAGGGATTTATTTAGAATGTTCTGCAGCGATACGTCATCCCAACTGGTTTGGGCTTTGTGGGACTATCATTTGTTTTTCAACAGGACAATGACCCAAAACACCTCCAGGTGTATAAGGGCTATTTGACCAAGAAGGAGAGTGATGGAGTGCTGCATCCGATGGCCTGTCCTCCACAATCACCCAACCTCAACCCAATTGAGATGGTTTGGGATGACTTGGACCACAGAGTGAAGGAAAAGCAGCCAACAAGTGCTCAGCCTATTCAAGACTGTTGGAAAAGCATTCCTCATAAAGCTGGTTGAGAGAATGCCAAGAATGTGCAAAGCTGTCATCAAGGCAAAGGGTGGCTACTTTGAAGAATCTCAAATATGAAATATATTTTGATTTGTTTAACACTTTCTTGGTTACTACTTGATTCCGTGTGTTATTTCATAGTTTTGATGTCTTCACTTTTATTTTACAATGTAGAAAATAGTAAAAATAAAGAAAAATCCTTGAATGAGTAGGTGTGTCCAAACATTTGACTGGTACTGTACATGTGGGTTGTTATGCTCTAGGACGCCCACAGGCCTCACAAGCCTCGTCTGAAGGTTCCCCCTGTAACAGTTGAAAAAATGTATGGAAGTACGCAGAATATGGAAACTGTTTAGTGCCAAAAATAAGGGGTATATATATTAAATGTTTCCTGATCTTTCTTATACCTTTCAGATATAGGACAGATACTTCAGAACAAACTTCCTTTTGACTACTTTTTTGGGGACGATCTGTTATTCCATGTGTTTATATGGGTAATAGTAGTAAGGCCCCCAAAAAATGTTTTATCAAATAATGTTTTTATATTTTTATACTTGAAGGGGTTTTAAAATTCAAAATCAAATCACAAAATTATAATTGGTATGACCTTATTGAAACAATTCCATTATAGCTTATTAGAACCCCCCTCCCCCGGCTTAGACAGGTCTTAGACTTTTATGGGTTACGTGCCTTTTAGCCTCTTGCCTGGTTTATTGCTTTTTCTCCATTCTTGTTTTCCTGACAGCTGAATGCCTTTCTCAGCTTTGCAAAGGTACTATACCTATGGCCTTAACAAAATAATACAAATAATACACAACGTACTGTATATTGAATTAATTCAGGATCAATGACTGTATGAATGAACTACATACAGTCTGTTTCTCATATACGCTCACTCTTAAAGTTCTTTAGACCCTTCACATTGAGTGGGGATACCAGCCATTTATGTTTTACATAAAAAATAGCCGCTATTTTTCAACTTCAGGAAATCAACAGCATTGTTCATCAATGATTGTTTATAACACATGACCAGAGGAAGCTTCTGTATGTTATTCAGCTCGCTGTCAACTTAGTTAGGTTGATGTATGATCTCATATAATGTGTATGTGGGTGTCCTTAGTAGTATGGAATGTTAGAAGAAACCTAAAAGAAAGCTGGCCATCAAAAAAGAGCAATAAGTGATGTGATCAACCTTATTTTGTTAGATTGAAATACTTTTGTAAAGTGTCAATATTTTTGACTGATCTCGATGGGAGAATTTTCGATCTTCACATAAAAACAGTGTGAAAAGTTGAATTGACACTTTCATTCTATTTGGAAACAGTTATGGTGGTTAGGAACATTGAACTGTTGATGGCTGGAAAAGGCTTTACTGACAAGAAGTCCTCGTTCGTTTATTAACTCTGTTTCATTTAGCTGCGGGCTGCACAAGCCCACATCCAAGCAGAGAAACCACCGTGCTTCCTTACTTACTCTGAGGAGAAAAAGAAGACTTTCAGTGTCAGTTGTTGCTAACTCTCCCCTTGAGGATGACTCAAATGAAGAACCGCAGACAGAAGTCTTTTCTTGTCACATTGTGTACTGTGAAAGTAAGATTGTGTTATTTCTCTGAGATCATTTTTTATGTTCACCACAAATATGGCCATAGATAAACCCAAATTACAACAAGTCAAGATGGAACAGATGTTTAGTAGTCATTTCAAACACTTAATAAGCATTAAGTTTCACTATTTGAACAATATCACCCACACATATATTTTAGACTCCGTAGCAGATTGTTTTAAATGTTAAGGATCGATATGTGTTTGATCCATTTACAGTGCCTTCAGAAAGTACTCACAGCCCTTGACTTTTTCCACATTTTGTTGTGTTACAGCCTGAATTTTAAATGGATAAAATTGAAATTTTGTGTCACTAGTCTACACACAATACCCCATAATGTCAAAGTGGAATCATGCGTTAAAATACTTTTACAAATTAATTAATAATAACAGGCTGAAAAGTCTTCAGTCAATAAGTATTCAACCCCTTTGTTATGACAAGCCTAAATAAGTTCAGGAGTAAAGAAAAATGTACATGATACGTTTTATGGACTCACTCTGTGTGCAATGATAGTGTTTAACATGATTTTTGAATGACTCCCTCATCTCTGTACCCCACACATACAATTATCTATAAGGTCCCTCAATTGAGCAGTGAATTTCAAACAAAGATTCAACCACAAAGACCAGGGAGGTTTTCCAATGCCTCGCAAAGAAGGGCATCTATTGGTAGATGTGTAAAAATGTTGAAAGGCAGACATTGAATATCCATTTGAGCATTGTGAAGTAATTAATTAACACTTTGGGTAGTGTATCAATACACCCAGTCACTACAAAGAAACAGGCTTCCTTCCTAACTTAGTTGCCGGAGAGGAAGGAAACCGCTTAGGGATTTCACCATGAGCCAATGGTGACTTTAAAACAGTTACAGAGTTTAATGGCTGTGATAGGCGAAAACTGAGGATGGCTCAACAACATTGTAGTTACTCCACAATACTAACCCTAAATAACAGAGTGAAAAGAAGGAAGCTTGTAAAGAATAAAAATATTCCAAAACGTGCATCTTGTTTTCAATAAGGCAAACAAAGCGAATACAAAGCGTTATGTTTGGGGCAAATCCAACAACACATCACACTCCATATTTTTAGGCATGCTGGTGGCTGCATGATGTTATGAGTATGCTTGTCATTGACAAGGACTATATCGTTTTTTAAAATTAAAATAAATGGAATAGAGCTAAGCTAAAGCAAATTCCTACCAAGACAACATGGAAGGTTTCTGAATGGCCTAGTTACAGTTTTGACTTAAATTGGCTTGAAAATCTATGGTTAAGACTTGAAAATAGCTGTCTAGTAATAAACAACAACCAACATGTTTTCACTTTGTCATTATGGGGTATTGTGATTAGATGGGTGAGAAAAATAAATATTTAATACATTTTGAATTCAGGCTATAACACCATTTTTTATTTTTTATTAAGTCATTGTATGAATACTTTCTGAAGGCACTGTATGTTTGTGAACAGGACTTTGGTTCAAAGTTGTGTTTATTTGGAGATAAAAACATGACGTGTTATGCCATTTAAAAAAATGATTTGCCCATTGTTTTCCCAATTAATCAAATCACTGCACTCACTTATAACAGTTTCTTAATTCACTATTATATCAAAACAAGCCAGAGGTTGTGTGTTTTAAAAGATAATGTGGTGAAAGAAGGTGGGATTGAGAATCAACCCAAGAAGAGAAAGACAATGTCATTACTGCCAATCAAAGTAAAGCAGAGGTAATACCATGTTTGAAAAGCTACACGTTAATTATACCAGAAGTAATACCATGCTTACAGAGGGTACATGATCTTACATATCTTGGAAATTGCTAGTGATGACAGTGATAGCAGCACCACAAAGCTGCATACTAAAACATACCACTTCATTATAATCTCATCTACTGTTATTTTATGATTGACGAAGATCTAAAAGATTCCACGTCTATGTTTACCGATGAGATAGGCCTGTAGTTAGTCACTCAGTCTTGTAGAGTATCAGGCTGGAATATCACAAAGATGGAATGTCTCAGTGAACGGGTGATGATGGCGCTGGATGAACTCCAGAGCTAGACACTTTACGGCCCAGGTCTGTACTGCTGAGAATGGACTTGGAGTCTAAAGTGAGGGGCTGTTGCCAGGCTCTTGGGCCAAGTCTGGTGCACTGTACTGTATCTGCAAATAGAGGATGAACAGTTTACGCTGCAGGAGGACTTCACTCAGACAGCTATATCCACATCAATGGAGGCTGGTGGGAGGAGCTATAGGAGGACGGGCTCATCGTAACGGCTGGAATGAAATGATTGGACCGGAGTCAAACGTGGTTTCCATATGTTTGATTTCATTCCAACCATTACAATGAGCCTGTCCTCCTATAGCTCCTCCCACCAGCCTCCTCTGATCCACATAGAGGGCCAATAACCGTCTCTACTCAAAGCTTATACTTTGGCTACATGGGATTTCCCCTTGGTCACTTAAAAGCTTTTAGGGGAACTACATTTTTGATATTCATAGCAGGAATACAATATTTTAATCCCAAAATGGGTGTCCTACCAATAGTATGTAGGCCAATTTAGTCCAATAGAAGCCTCGACATGGGGAACTGAGAGCTCTCATTGTAGAAATGAGAATTGGTGATTGACAGGATATGATAATCCCGACTGTCTGGGGGTTTTGAAACTTCAATAATGTTCAAGGATCTTGCGCCTGAATGGGAATGCCAAAACAGGGGCGTAGGGAATAGTAAATATAACTTAATCAGCTAATATTGATGCTGGATAAGGCTTGCTTGACTGACTAAACACATGGACACAAGTGAGAGGAGATGTTGTCGTAACATTGAGGCACCAACTGTTGATCTTAACCCCTCCACATGATAATGTAGACACAGTATATGTTTTACTGGGGGGCTCTGTGTTGAGATTTGCAGTTCTATTGGTTCCTGGTGCCAAACCAACCCATGCACTAATAAGTCCCTTCAACCTTACGGTTGTAACCTGGCTGACCCACGTGACTCACAGTGCAGGGGGAGCTGTGAACACACTTGTCTGGAAAGGAGGCTGTTTGTCAAATGCAATATTCGCTCAGAAATTGTGCGACGGGTTTGATTGGCTCTCTCAAATGTATTTTTTTCCTTGTTTTTTCCCCCCGGTGTAATAGAAGGGGGCGGTGCTCGGGGGCTGTATGTGGCTGTGGGTGTTTGAGTGAGAAAGACACAGAGGAGAGCCAACCAGTAAAAGCACATCCCCCTTCATTATCGACACAGTGTGCCGACAACATCAAAGAGCCATTCCACTCTGGAGCCAGGAGGACTTTGAGAGTTAGGGGTGTACAGTGTTTCCTCTGACACATTGGTGCGGCTGGCTTCCAAGTTAAGCGGGAATTGTATCAAGAAGCAGTGTGGCTTGGTTGGGTCGTGTTTCAGAGGATGCTTGCCTCCCGACCTTCACCTCTCCTGAGTCCGTACAGGAGTTGCAGCGATGAGACAAGACTGTAACTACCAATAGGGGAGAAAAAGGGGTAATATATATATATGATAATCTATTGAGCTCATAAGCAACGAATGAATCTATTATGGTGGGAGATAATACGGTTTTAAGTACCTCAATGGATCATAAAGGAAATCACACTACAGACTATCACCCTCAAGCATTTAAGGAGATCATAAATATCATGGATACATTAGAACTAGTGGATATATGGAGGCTGAAAATGTTAAGAGCAGCGACACAGGGGAACCCAAGAGCAGACTCAAATGAGGAAACAGGGATGTATGAACCAAAATATTTATTGTTACAAAGGGAGATATGAAGTGCAGATCCGGGGAAGCTTGGATGAGTTGCAGAAAAAACAGATGTGGAGACTGAGGTTGGAGTTAGCTGAGTAGAACAGGGTAAACAGGTCCTGAGGGGAATCCAAGGTAGTGAGTAAAATCCAGAGCAGGGTAGTTGGGTGGTGAGATGTGGAACAGGAGACAGGAGCCAGAGACAGAATGGTAACTGCAATGAGAGGATAAATGGTGTCAGGCAGGGAAACAGGCATAGCAGAGTAACAGGATTTTGAATAATCATAAATGGTTAGAATCATAAACTGACTGAGCAGAGATTACAATCTGGCAGAGTGGAAGTGGCAGGGTTGAGTATTTGTAGAGGTCTTGATTATGGAACGAGTTGCAGCTGGTAGGGATCTGCTCTGACTCCACCACACCTGTCTCCAACCACACAATCACAGAGAGAGAGAGAGAGAGAGAGAGAGAGAGTGTGTACAGGGAGAGTAACTGTAGGTCAAGAAGACACCGGATGAACACCAGAGGGTGTAGCAGGAGCAGATGTGAAAGAAAAACCCTGGTCTAGTAATATGTACATGGAGGAGGCTTAATCAAGCTCGCCGTCTTGATTACTTCCTGGTCTCATTCCTGCTGGCATCAAACGTTTTTAAAAGTATTAATAGGAGATTGAATGCAATTGGAACCACCATCTAATTGGCCTCAATATAACTCTTACAGAATTTGCACGTGGACGGGGGTATATGAAATTTTATCAAAGCCTATTGTATGGCAATTTGTTTTTAACTAAGACAAAATAAATAATAATTGATTTTTTCTGCACAACATAGGTACAGCAGATCCCCTAAATGTATTTTTCGGGGCCATTCAATACAATACTCATCATTAAAACAAAAGCGGTTTAGGTTAAAAGAGATTAGACTAATAAAGGAAATAGAAGAAGTAACAGTGTAGGTAGATGGTAAGGAAACTACTATCGAGGCACAACATAGATTAGAGGAAAAACAAAAAGAATTGGAGGTACTTAATCAAGAAGGATCAAGTGTAATGTATTACAAAAATAAAGCGAAACTTTTCTTCAATCTTCAACATGGAAATGCTACCAAAAATAATTTACAGAAACTCATTACAAATGATGGAGTCATCCATGATTCACCAAATTATATTTTGAAAGAGGACCTAAATATTTTAAGCATATCTATTATTTTCTCATCCATTTCAACTGAATGATGTTATGAAATTTTCCAAGCTGTTTAAAGGCACAGTCAACTTAGTGTATGTAAACTTCTGACCCACTGGAATTGTGATAAGTGAAATAATCTGTTTGTAAACAATTGTTTGAAAAATTACTTGTTTCATGCACAAAGTAGATGTCCTAACCGACTTGCCAAAACTAGTTTGTTAACATGAAACTTGTGGAGTGGTTGAAAAACGAGTTTTAAAGCCTCCAACCTAAGTGTATGTAAACTTCTGACTTCAACTGTAATTCACTGTATCACAATTCCAGTGGGTCAGAAGTTAACATACTCTAAGTTGACTGTGCCTTTAAACAGCTTGGAAATTTCCAGAAAATGATATTAACTTCTGACTTCAACTCTATATGACAATTGCTTTAAACAATTTAACATTATGAAAAATCAAACATACCAGGCCTGGTCTTCATAGCAGATTTTGAAAAGACGTTTGATAAAGTACGACTAGAATTTATATGTAAATGCCTGGATTACTTCAGTTTCGGGGAATCTCTTATACAATGGGTTAAAGTTATGTACAGCACCCCCAGATATAAAATAGTAAATAATGGTTACTTCTCTGAAAGTACCAAGCTTTTAAGTGGAGTAAAACAAGGCTGTCCGTTTTCTCCATATTTATTTATTATGGCCATTGAGATGCTTGCTATTAAAATGAGATCAAACAAGAACATTAAAGGGTTAAAAATCCAGGGGAATAAAACAAAAGTGTCAATGTATGCCGATGACTCAAGTTTTTTATTAAGTCCGTAATCTGGATCCCTGCACAGTCTCATTGAAAATCTTGATAACTTTTCTAGCCTCTCTGGACTAAAACTTAATTATGACAAGTATACCATATCACGTATTGGATCGTTAAAAGACACAGTGTTTACACTACCTTGTAGTTTACCAATAAAATGGGCGAATGGTGAAGTAGACATACATGGTATTCACATCTCAAAAAATATAAATTAACTTATCACAATCAATTTCGATAGGAAGATTGGAAACTAGATGCGATTCTGCAACCATGGAGAGGTAAATACATGTCTATTTGTGGAAAAATCACATTGATTCTTTGGTCCTATCACAGTTTACTTACTTACTAATGGTATTGCCTACTCCAGACGACTTGTTTTTTAAATCATATGAGCAAAAATATTTCACTTTATTTGGAATGCTAAGCCAGACAAAATTAAACGTGCCTATTCATATAATGATTATGAGTTTGTGGGGCTAAAATTAATAAATATTAAAGCTTTAAAACTCTCACTAAAAGCTTCACTCATACATAAGTTATACTTAAACCCAAAATGGTTCTCCAGTAGATTTATTAAGAAATGTTCATCCTTTGTTGAAAAGTTTCCTTTTTGCCTTTAGACAGATTACAACTTCTCATTTCCGACTAATTGAAAATGTTATTTTATTTAAAGTATTGCCCTTTCTTAAACAAGCCATACAAAGCTGGTTACAATTTCCGTTTTATCCTCCAGAAAATATAGAAAAAATACTGATATACTGATTGATCAAATCAAATATACTGATTGATAAAAAAACATTCCTTATGGATAAAAAAAAGACTATATGTATTAATTATATTATGAATAGAAATGGAGGAGTTATGTCACATGTGCAGCTAAGGAAAATATATGGGAATGTCTGCTCAATCCAAACTTACAACCAACTGATTGCAGCGTTACCACAAAAATGGAGGAGGCAAGTGGAAAAGGAAGAAGGTAGGGAACTTGTTTGCCCGCCATATTTTAAAGATAGAAATTAGCTGAACGAAATTGGCATAAATAGAAAAAATATACCAGTTTCATTTGAGGACAAAAATGTTGACAGCAGCCCCATACAGGTTGTAAAATAAATGGGAAGAGATTTTCGATGTACCGATTCCATGGCACATGGTTTATGAACTGTGTTACGGATACAGTTATCCTGTGTGTGTGTGTGTATCCTGTGTGTGTTTCTTTTCTCTCCTTCTCCCCTCACAGGTGAAAATCATCACTCCCCAATCAGTCAACAATCAATCATCAATCAGAAGACACACCTCCTCCTATTTCCTACCCTATCACAGTTCCGTCCCCATGGTTTAAAAACCCCATCATTTGTTTGCTCTAGAGCTCAATC